>NW_024589924.1:0-291568 GCF_018446385.1 Zingiber officinale | reverse complement strand
TACAAGGAAGAAAGATTACCCTTGAAGCGAAGCCCTTCACGTATCCCGCTCGTCCAAATGATGCCGGATCTCGAGGTTGTCAAATGTGTTGGTTGCTACTCGGAAAACCTATAGGTTCCACTGTACAAAAATTTTGTACAAAGGTCTGAACCTTTTCCTAGCTACCATGTGTTCTTTTAAATTAAATTTTGGATCGCCTGCGGAACTTAACACGTTTGATCCAAAACTTAATCTATTTGTTCTTTTAGGTTTTGACTTGGGTCTCCTGCGGAACTTAACACGTTCGACCCAAGTCTCCTTAAGTTATTAATTCCATTAAATATTAATTTCCATAATTGGTTCCCAGTACTGACGTGGCGAGGCACATGGCCTTCTTGGATATGGGAGCAACCACCACCGACTAGACAAAACCTTTTATAGAAAGCTAATATTTAATTTCCTAAAATAACTTTAGGTTAACCAAAGAGAACAATCAAATCACAAGGAAAAGAAAAAACAAAAGAACACAACATCGAAAAACATATTCGAAATTCTAGAACGTAAGCCTCTTGTATTTGGTATTATTTCCATAAATAACTAGCATGATGCGGAAAGAAAAATTACTAGTTATACCTTGTAGAAAAACCTCTTGATCTTCTACCGTATTCCTCTTCTAACCTCGGACGTTGTGTGGGCAACGATCTTCCGAGATGAGAAACCACCAAGCACCTTCTTCTCCTCCTAGCTAGGTTCGACCAAAATAAGAAAGCTTCACCAAGGAAGAAGAAAAACACCAACCAAGCTCTAAGAGATGCAAGCTTCCTCTCCTTCTTCTTCTTCTTCTCCAAGTAGTATCCGGCCTCCACAAGAGCTCCAAGCAATAGAGAGTTTCGGCCACCACAAAGAGGAAGAAGAGAAGAGATGATGGCCGGCCACAACACCAAGGAAAAGAGGGAGAGAAAATAATAGAGGTTGTGTCTCATGAAGGCACCCCTACCCCTTCTTTTATATTCCTTGGCCTAGGCAAATTAGGAAATTTAATTACAATAAAATTTCCTCAATTTTCCTTGACATGAATTAATTGAGAAAAATAAAATAAAATTTCCCAATCAACCTTGTGATGGCCGGCCACAATCAAAAGAGCAAATTAGGAGAGTTTCAATCAACAAATTAAAACTTCCTAATTTATTTTCGGAAATTTTAAAAAATAAAATTTCTCTTTAAAAATCTCTTCATAGTTGATAAAAGGAAATTTCTATAATTTTAATTTTATCAACATGTGAATAATTTTAAAGAGAAAATAAAATATCTCACCAATCTACATATAAGGAAAGAAATCTAATCTCTTTCTTTAATCTTTTGTAGATCTTTTATAAGAGAGATATTTTAATTTAAATTCTCTTTAATAAATTATTTCTTCCACATAATAAAAATTAAAATTAAAATTCCTTTTTAATTTAATTTGGCCGGCCCCCACTAGCTTGGGTTCAAGCTAGGGCCGGCCACCCAAATTCATACCTAGGCCGGCCCTAGCTTGTTTCCCAAGCTAGCTTGGCCGGCCCCTATTGGGTGGGTATAGAAGGTGGGTATAGGTGGGTATAGAACTCTACAAATAAGAGGCTACGATAGGGACCGAGAGGAGGAATTGGTTTTGGTCTCCCGATAAAATTAAGCATCCCGTGTTCGCCCCGAACACACAACTTAATTTTATCAATGATAATTCATTCCACTAGAGAACTATCATTGAACTACCGCACTAATCCCAAATTACATTTTTGGGCTCCTTCTTATTATGAGTGTGTTAGTCTCCCTGTGTTTAAGATATCGAATATCCACTAATTAAGTGAGTTACTGACAACTCATTTAATTAATATCTAAATCCAAGAGTAGTACCACTCAACCTTATTATCATGTCGGACTAAGTCCACCTGCAGGGTTTAACATGACAATCTTTATGAGCTCCTCTTGAGGACATTATCAACCTAGTATCTCTAGGACACAGTTTCCTTCTATAATCAACAACACACACTATAAGTGATACCATTTCCCAACTTATCGGGTTTATTGATTCAACGAACTAAATCTCACCCATTGATAAATTAAAGAAATAAATATCAAATATATGTGCTTGTTATTACATTAGGATTAAGAGCACACACTTCCATAATAACTGAGGTCTTTGTTTATTTATAAAGTCAGTATAAAAGAAACGACCTCAAATGGTCCTACTCAATACACTCTGAGTGTACTAGTGTAATTATACAATCAAGATAAACTGATACTTAATTACACTACGACCTTCTAATGGTTTGTTCCTTTCCATTTTGGTCGTGAGCCACTGTTTATAATTTATAAGGTACTGATAACATCATCTTCTGTATGTGACACCACATACTATGTTATCTACAATATAAATTAATTGAACAACTACAAACAAATGTAGATAATTTGACCAAATGTGATTCTTTATTCAAAACAAATGTTTACAAAAGCTTAGGCTTTCAGTATACACTCCAACAAAATGTACAACCCTCTATGTGTATCCACATGAACAAGTCGATGGAGAGAACCTCTAAGGATGTGCTAGCAACCTTAGAAGATCAGTAACCATGGAGGAGAGGGAGAGAAGAGAAGAGCTTGAGGAAGAATGGGAGTTTCAACATAAAATGAAACTTACCCCTTGAATGAAAGTGGTCGGCCACTTTTGAGTGGTTTGTAACCTCCATGGGATGCCAAGAGTCACAACTCTTGGTCACTCCCATGAGGTGGCATCCCACTTAAGCAACCATGATGATGTGGAGCATCATCATTGACCCACTTAATGTCAACTCACCAATGAGGTGGCAAATGGTCAAGTCAAACTTGACCCTTCATCTTCCTCTCAAGTCAAGTCAAACTTGACTACTTCTCTCCCATGGTTGATCAAATCTAACCATTGGTTCAAGTCAATTTTAATTTAATGAATCTCTATTCATTGAATTAAATTGATTCAATGAATCTAAGTCCAAATTAGACTCATTTAATACATGAACCGAATTGAGTCCAACTCAATTAGCCTAATTTGGATTACTCTTAATCCAATTTGGTTCATCACATGAACCTAATCCTTTAGGTTCATCAAATGAACCTAATCCTTTAGGTTCATCAAATGAACCTAATCTCCATCTAATTGTCCTTTGTGTGTGACCCTATAGGTTCTTGTAACCTTGGCAATGCTCCTAAACCCATTTAGAAGCATAAGTAATGAGCGGTATCTAGCAACACATCATTACTCCCCAAGTTACAAGAATGTTGAGATCCAACATCACCTTATGACTACTAATTGTGACTCCTCACAATATATGACAAGTGTCCTTCTATCCTTGACATCTAGATTGATCAATGCGAGGCATAGACCGTGTCATCCTCTAATCAATCTAAATCTTGAACTCCAAGTAGACTCACTCAATCAAATGAGCTCAATATCTCATATTGACTCATTTGGGCATGGCCATGCACTTCGTGGTCTCACTCTATCAAGAATATCGATATCACTCCCGTCATATAGGTGGGATAGATCCCGTCTACATCACTCACATCCTTCCGCATAATTTGTTACATACCCAGTAATCGCCTTTATAGTCCACCCAGTTACGGGTGACGTTTGATGAAGCCAAAGTATGTAACTCCTTATGTAGGGAACCATGGTGACTTCAGGTCCAAGGACTAGTAGTCATACTAATAGCCACATGAGAAAGTATATGACACTCATATAACGATGCATGATACTTTCTCATGGCGGGTCATTCAGTATACATTCTCCAATGCATACCCATGTGTCAACTTGATATCTCTATATCCATGACTTGTGAGATCAAGTCATCGAGTTGACCTACATGCTAGTCTCGTCGCATTAACATTGTCCCTGAATGTTAATACTCGACTAGGAAGGATTAAGAGTAGTGTTCCCTATATCATCTCACTATCGATTCAACTAATCGATTGATATAAGTAAGAACCTTCTACTCAAGGACGCTATTATACTTAGTTATTTGACACCAATACAAGTAAGTATAATAACCAAAAATAAATGCCTTTATTTATATACAAGAATATGATACAACGAGTCCATACAATCATCAAATGATTGGCTCTAGGGCTCTAACTAACAATCTCCCACTAGCACTAGTGTCAATCAGTATAGGCTCTAAGAGCCAATGACCTAGTGTGACCATCATGCTTTCTCTGTGCCAAAGCCTTGGTCAAGGGATCTGTGATGTTAGCCTCTGTAGGTACTCTGCAAATCTTCACATCTCCTCTCTCGATGATCTCTCGAATGAGATGGAAGCGTCGTAGTATGTGTTTGGTCCGCTGGTGTGAGCGAAGTTCCTTAGCCTGCGCAATTGCTCCATTGTTGTCACAATAGAGCTCAATGGGGTCAGCGATGCTAGGAACCACCCCAAGTTCAGTAATGAACTTGCGGATCCAAACTGCCTCCTTTGCTGCTTCTAATACAGCAATATACTCGGCCTCTATTGTAGAATCAGCGACTGTGTCCTGCTTCGAACTCTTCCAGCTCACAGCACCACCATTTATGCAAAACACGAACCCTGAATGCGATCGATAATCATCCTTGTCGGTCTGGAAGCTGGCATCACTGTAACCCTTTACAGCTAGCTCGTCATCGCCTCCATATATCAAGAAATATTCTTTAGTCCTTCTCAAGTACTTAAGAATATTCTTGACCGCTATCCCGTGGCTTTCACTTGGATCTGACTGGTATCTGCTCGTCATGCTCAAAGCATACGAGACATCATAACAAGTACATAGCATGACGTACATGATAGATCCTATGGCTGAAGCATAAGGGATCTGATCCATGCGATCTCTCTCCTCTCTAGAAGAGGGACCTTGAGTCTTCGAAAGACTCACGTCATGTGACATCGGCAGAAATCCCTTCTTGGAGTTCTGCATGGCAAACCGTAGGAGTACCCTGTCAATATATGTACTCTGACTTAGGCCAAGCAATCTCTTAGATCTATCTTTATAGATCTGTATGCCTAGAATACGGGATGCTTCACCTAAGTCCTTCATTGAGAACAAGTCCCTAGCCAAGTCTTGACAGACTGCAGCAAAGGGATATTTTTCCCAATGAGTAGCATGTCATCCACATACAATATAAGGAAGACAACTGTGTTCCCTACAACCTTCTTGTAGACACAAGGTTCATCTTCATTCTTGATGAAACCAAACTGTTTGATTGTATCATCGAATCAAAGATTCCAGCTCCGAGAAGCTTGCTTGAGTCCATAAATGGACCTATGCAGCTTGCATACTCTGCTAGTATGCTGTGGATCTACAAAACCTTCAGGTTGTGTCATGTACACATCCTCGAGCAAGTTTCCATTCAGAAACGCAGTTTTAACATCCATCTGCCAGATCTCATAATCGTGGTATGCTGCAATAGCAAGCATGATCCGAATGGACTTAAACATCGTTACTGGAGAAAATGTTTCATCATAGTCAATACCATGAATTTGCTTGAAACCTTTAGCTACTAAGCGACCCTTATAAATAAGTTCATCCATGTCAGTCTTTCTCTTAAAGACCCACTTACACCCAATGGGTTTGACCCTGTTCAGGTGGATCAACCAAAGTCCATACTTGATTAGTGTACATGGATTCCATCTCGGATTTCATGGCTTCTAGCCATTTCTCGGAATCTGGTCTCATCACAGTTTCCTGATAGGATGTGGGCTCATCCTCTATGAGCACAACATCATCATGGTTAGACAAGAGAAATGAGTATCTCTCAGGCTGACGACGTACCCTATCAGACCTGCGAAGAGGTATGCCTACTTGAACTGGTTGTTGTTCCTCAACTCCTTGTGGAACAACATCTTCCACAACACTTTGTGGTTCCAGTTCAACTTCCATCGAGGCTTTAGTGCTATTGTTCGCATCTTGAGATCGTACTCCCACTAGTCTTTCTAGAAACAAAATCTCTTTCTAGAAATACCCCAGTCTTAGCCACAACTACCTTGTGCTGACTGGGAACGTAGAAGTAATATCCCTTCGTTTCCTTGGGATATCCAATGAAATAGTACTTGTCGGATTTGGGTCCCAATTTGTCTGAGACTTGACATCGAACGTAAGCCTCACAACCCCAAATCCTCATAAAAGACACCTGGGCATCTCTCCCAGTCCATATCCTATATGGTATCTTTATTACAGCCTTAGATGAAACTTCATTGAGAATGAAGGCTGCTGTGTCTAGAGCATAGCCCCAAAGATACATAGAAAGATCTGTGTGACTCATCATAGATCATACCATATCTAATAAAGTATGATTCCTCTTTTCGGATACACCATTCCACTGTGGTGTTCCAGGAGGAGTGAGTTGAGATAGAATCTCACACTCAGCTAGATAGTCATGAAACTCATGGCTAAGGTATTCACCACCTTTATCTGATCGAAGTATCTTAATACTCTTGCCAAGCTGGTTTTGTACTTCATTCTTGAATTCTTTAAACTTTTCAAAGGATTCTGACTTATGTGTCATCAGGTACACATAACCATATCTACTGAAGTCATCAGTAAATGTAATGAAGTACCTATAACCACCTCTAGCAGTGACATTGAAAGGGCCACAGACATCACTATGTATAAGTCCTAACAAGTTACTCGCTCTCTCATTGTGTCCACTAAAGGGAGTCTTGGTCATCTTGCCTAGAAGACATGACTCGCATATCTCATATAATTCAAAATCAAATGAGTCCAGCAAACCATCCTTATGGAGTTGGGATAAGCGTTTGTCATTTATACGACCTAAGCAATAGTGCCAGAGATAAGTTTGGTTCATGTCATTTGACATGAACCTCTTGGTACTTATGTTATAGATAGGGTTCTCAAGGTCTAGAATATAGAGTTCGTTCATCAGAGGTGCACTACAATAAAACATATCATTTAAATAAACTGAACAACATTTGTTCTTTATTATAAATGAAAAACCTTTCTTGTCCAAACAAGAAACTGAAATTATGTTCTTAGTTAAAGCATGCACATAACAACATTCATCTAATTCTAGTACAAGCCCAGAGGGTAGAGATAGATAGTAAGTTCCTACAGCAACAACAGCAACCCGTGCTCCATTGCCTACTCATAGGTCTATCTCGCCCTTCGTCAATGCTCTGCTATTTCTCAACGCTTGTACATTAGTACAAATGTGATAAGCACATCCGGTATCTAATACCCACGATGAAGAAATAGAGAGGTTGATTTCTATAACATTTATACTTGAAGTAGAAATCTTATTTCTCTTCTTCTTAAGATCTTCCAGGTATCCTATGCAGTTCCTCTTCCAGTGCCCTGCTTGTCCTTGATACAGTTGACGAAGATGTTCAACCATATCATAAGCACCCATCAACTCGTGTTGCTTCTGAAGCTCAGAGTTCATGGTTGCGAGCATGAGACATGACACATCTAATGCGTCATCTTGATGTTTCTTGTAAGCATCTCGGTCAGCTTGCGTGGCAGTGGCAGGAGGTGCCTCCGAAATGGGCTGCTCCAGAACGTACAGTTTACGTTCCTGTGTGAGAACAATTCTCATATTCCCGTACCAGTCCAGGAAATTAGCTTCGTTGAGCTTGTCCTTCTTAAGGACAGAACGCAGGGAGAAAGAGTTCGTATTTGATGTCATGGCAATCTACAACAGAAATTAAAGCAGAAAAATAAATAAATATCATATTCTATTAATCATCTAATTAGGCCTTTAATTAAATGATGCTCCCACTGAATTCTATAATTCTTGTGGGATAAGATCCACAACATACTACGCCTTGAGTTAGCTTTGGCTAAATCGCCCAAGACTTAAGTATGATCGGTAGGTAACTAATTACCAATTACATCTCTATGCAACTCTTGTTTATAGGATCAAGATCCGCATTTATATTAAAACTCGAGTTAGCTTTGGCTAATATGCCCAAGAGTTAATATAAACGTGATTTTGACCTATATACCAACCAATGGAAAATGCCTATAGTTAAACTCGATCCAATTGAGTTAATTAGTTACTCAATCTAATTGAGTTAATTAGTTACTTAATCTAATTGAGTTGTACTCACCCATGCGTTGATAGGCGAGACCAAGATTGTCCCTCTGTATCCTACCAAGATAATATGTGTTGCTCTGCTTTGGCAGATTCAACAACAACATGTGATCGAGGTAGTGATAGGTATCATGGCATGGTAGACATTACGAGTTGACGCAATTGAGATCTAATCTAATCGACGAGGTGTATCATATACGCAATTAATCGAATCGAATCGTTAAGGCGTTAATTAATTACTTATTCTAGCATGCATCACATATACACACACAAGTAATTAATTAAATGTTTTATGATTAGTCATGGCCCTACTACGATCTTCTCAAGCCAATGAGAAGATTGGATGGTCAACCTAAGGTCAACAGCTTCTCAAGCTCCTCCCTTTGACCACCTTGTGTTGCTCGCGCCCTCCTCGTAACTCCGTCTCGAGTGGACCTTCCACCGCTCCATTTTGTACATTACAAAAATGAAACTCGAGTTACATTCGAGTCTAAACTAATTTACAACAGGAAATATAAAATAGAGGAAGGCACGACGCGCAGGTCTCGAATCAAGTACAACACGCACAAACACAAAATGGCACGCAGGCCATATTATGAATTACAACATAATTTTTCAATCTAATTGGGTCTTTTGGGCCATGACTATCACAAAATAATACATAATTATAAATTATATAATTTCTATAAATTTCTGTAATTTTTATTACAATTTTTACAATTTTATGAGTAAAAATTCCGGCGGTCCCGTTTAGCGATTTTCGGGTGCAATCGGGAACGAATCCCCTTGCGGGGTCAGGGGCAGCACCCCTACCCACGATATAACCATCGTAAGTGTCCCTTAGCGATCCTACAGCACCTTAGCCCGCTGTCCCAAAATGATTTGAGGCGAAACCTTGCCGTTTCGGAAAGATCTTCTCGATAGTTGAAGCCTACAAGTGTCTAAACACTTGTGCTTCGCTTCTACGAGAAAAATATCCATAAAATTTATAAAAATCACAAATATACAGAAACTTACAGATCTGAATTTTTGTCATAAAACAAAACAAAACTCATACACGCTTTGCACATGGCTCTGATACCACTATTGGATTTTTCGAGCCACAAAACCCGCTTTTTGCGTTGTGAAAACCCCGAAACCCATGCCACGAATCCGTGCAAAGTTTATAAAATTTTGTAAAACTTCATGTACGAGTTTCTCTAACCTAGATCTACACTAGATCTACAAGGAAGAAAGGTTACCCTTGATGCAAAGCCCTTCGCGTATCCCGCTCGTCCAGGTGATGCCGGATCTCGAGGTTGTCAAGTGTACAACCCTCTATGTGTATCCACACGAACAAGTCGATGGAGAGAACCTCTAAGGATGTGCTAGCAACCTTAGAAGATCAGTAACCATGGAGGAGAGGGAGAGAAGAGAAGAGCTTGAGGAAGAAGATGGGAGTTTCAACACAAAATGAAACTTACCCCTTGAATGAAAGTGGCCGACCACTTTTGAGTGGTTTGTAACCTCCATGGGATGCCAAGAGTCACAACTCTTGATAACTCCCATTAGGTGGCATCCCACTTAAGCAACCATGATGATGTGGAGCATCATCATTGGCCTACTTAATGCCAACTCACCAATGAGGTGGCAAATGGTCAAGTCAAACTTGACCTTTCATCTTCCTCTCAAGTCAAGTCAAACTTGACCACTTCTCTCCCTTGGTTGATCAAATCTAACCATTGGTTCAAGTTAATTTTAATTTAATGAATCTCTATTCATTGAATTAAATTGATTCAATGAGTCTAAGTCCAAATTAGACTCATTTAATACATGAAACGAATTGAGTCCAACTCAATTAGCCTAATTTGGATTACTCTTAATCCAATTTGGTTCATCAAATGAACCTAATCCTTTAGGTTCATCAAATGAACCTAATCTCCATCTAATTGTCCTTTGTGTGTGACCCTATAGGTTCTTGTAACGTTGGCAATGCTCCTAAACCCATTTAGAAGCATAAGTAATGAGCGGTATCTAGCAACACATCATTACTACCCAAGTTACAAGAATGTTGAGATCCAACATCACCTTGTGACTACTAATTGTGACTCCTCACAACATATGACAAGTGTCCTTCTATCCTTGACATCTAGATTGATCAATGTGAGACATAGACTGTGTCATCCTCTAATCAATCTAAATCTTGAACTCCAAGTAGACTCACTCAATCAAATGAGCTCAATATCTCATATTGACTCATTTGGGCATGGTCATGCACTTCGTGGTCTCACTCTATCAGGAATATCGATGTCACTTTCGTCATATAGGAGGGATATATCCCATCTACATCACTCACATCCCTCCGCATAATTTGTTACATACCCAGTAATCGCCTTTATAGTCCACCCAGTTACGGGTGATGTTTGACGAAGCCAAAGTACGTAACTCCTTATGTAGGGAACCATGGTGACTTCAGGTCCAAGGACTAGTAGTCATACTAATAGCCACATGAGAAAGTATATGACACTCATATAATGATGCATGACACTTTCTCATGGCGGGTCATTCAGTATACATTCTCCAATGCATACCCATGTGTCAACTTGATATCTCTATATCCATGACTTGTGAGATCAAGTCATTGAGTTGACCTACATGCTAGTCTCGTCGCATTAACATTGCCCCTAAATGTTAATACTCGACTAGGAATGATTAAGAGTAGTGCTCCCTATATCATCTCACTATCGATTCAACCAATCGATTGATATAGGTAAGAACCTTTTACTCAAGGACGCTATTATACTTAGTTATTTGACACCAATACAAGTAAGTATAATAACCAAAAATAAATACCTTTATTTATATACAAGAATATGATACAACGAGTCCATACAATCATCAAATGATTGACTCTAGGGCTCTAACTAACAAAATATATATAGCAAATATAATACAGATGAAAATATAAAATCAATAGAAAAATATTACTAAACATATTGAATATGTTTTAGAGATTTATTCTACTCTAGATTAGAATCAAGGGCGGACTGACTGGGGGGGCTAAGGGGGGGTATGGTAGTTCCTGACTATGGGGGTTGCTTTTGCAACCCTCCAATCTTCTTCTCCAGTAAACTTTTATGCATGAGGCGATGAAGCGGATTATGTTGGTGGAGAAATAGAGCCAACTGAGCTCCAGGCCTTCCACCTCCCGTCCCCTCCTCGTCCTTCTTCCCACCCAAAAGGGCACGTTGAAGCGCGTCTGTTGATGCGATAGGCGGCAGCAGTGACTGATGGCCTGCACAGTGTGGATCCAGCCCCCCTTCCCCCCTTAAAAAAATTTCTAGTTCCGCCCCTGATTAGAATGGATGAATGATTTTGAGTGCAACTAGAACTTATTGAGTCAACTAGTTCTATGTGCATTAAGTGAAGTCCTTGTAACCCCATGGGGTTATCCAAGATGGTAAGTGGTGGTTACGTTTGCAGCTAAGAATGCAGGGTCAACCCACAAGGATGTCGGGGCGTAAATCTCTGGACCTATGTATCTCACCCCACTCACCACTTGTCCTCTCGGCTACCATGATTTACCTCCCTCGTGATGGCCTTGGGTTGGGTGCGCCGGGGCACTAGTGGTGAGCGATTTCACCTTTTGCAGATTATGTGAAGTCCTTGTGCCCAGGTCATATCCAAATTGGTTACTATGTGGTACATTTATAGAAATGGATAAGGGTCGATTTCCGATGAAGCTGACGGAAATATCCTTCCACATAGTGACCTGGTCAGTTTCTTAATTTACCTCCCTACAAATGACTATGGGGTCAGTTATGTGAGATACGGAGGTCAACATATGATTTTTTTTTTTTCTATAAATTATGTGAAGTCCTTGTACACTTGATGATGCACATATTACAAACATAAGTGAGACCTAATGTCAAATATATTAAAGGAACTTGGTCAAATTCAACACATTTCGAGCATTATTTCTCTAGCTAATATTCTTCTACAATTTATCAAAATGCATAGATGGTTGATATGCGTAGATTACATACACTTTTATATATACTTTAACGTACATTTACTTATTTTTTTGAGTATGTTCTATATTATTATAGTTTTGTTTATCATAGTTTCAACATAATTACTCTCTTTGTTGGAGATATGCTCGTTCTTGACTTTTCTTGACACGATAGGGGTGATCGTGGATCGGGTTGGTTCGGTTATTAGGATAAAAATTATCTGACCCTACTAGATCAAATAATACAATATCAGGAACTACATCTGATCCTATATCCGACAGTTATTATGTATCAGATATCTAACGGATTGTCAATTATTTGGATATCCGACCCTATATCCAATAAAATATAAAATATAAATATAAAACAATAAAATAAAATAAAAATATTTTAAAATGATAATAAATATTATTCATTACACGGTGTAGCAGTTAATTGTCAATAGCTGCTATAACGTGTAGCAGCTTATCGGCAGTAATTACTACAACGTGTAGCAACTTATCGACAGTAGTTGCTACAAGTAGGGGTGATCGCGAATCGGGTGGTTCGGTTATTGGGATAAAAAACTATCCGGTCTTACTAAATCGGATAATGCAATATTAGGACCCTACATCCGACCCTATATCTGACGGATTTTTTTTCGATTCGGTCCGGGTCGATATAAGCGGGTTGGTCGGTTTGGCAGGTTGATTGCTCAGGACACGATGCATTTCTTCGAAGTGAAAACAGAGTTAATGTGTGCTTCAAAGTGATCCTAGAAGAAGAATAGAGTCCAGACATGCCCCCTAACATGGCTGTGTCTCCTCAGCCAAAAGCAAGAAGACCACGACCGTGCCCCCTCACCAGAAGCTATTCCAGGGTAGGCCTTGTAGTTTTACATGATCGTGTCCCCCATCTAGAGCCCAGTCAAGGTCAGCCCGTGTTAAAACACATGGTTGTGTTCTTCGTCTAGAGTTGATTTAGCATGTGGCTATGCCTAGGTCGTGCCCTGCCCTATAAAAGGGGTGTTCTTCCTCCTTTCAAGGAAGATGAAGGTTTTCTCATATTTCACACTTTGATTGATGATCTGAAGTCATTTCTGTCCTCTTCTTCATCTCTAGAAGCATAGGATTGGATTTGAAGACCTTTTGTTGCCTTGGCTAAGCTTTTCTCCCTCTTCTTCCTTGCTTGGGTTTTTAAGCTTGTAATTTCTATGTCTTTGGATTTATCCTTTCTTGTTATGGAGAAGATTCATTTGTTCTATGATTAAGGGAGTAGTTATGATGTATAATTAATATATACTCTTTGAATTTGCCAATTTCCTCTCTGTATGACATGTTTATGCCTTATATCTAATTGATTAAATGTGTGTGTGAAGTATTTATGCTTAAATCTCATGTTTGATTGAATAATTATATTGATTTATTCACCTTATTGTTGGTTATTGTTGGTTAGGAAAATCATACTGGCTCCACTGTACAAAATTTTTGTACAAGTGTCAAACCTTTCCTTAAATAACCTATTGTGTTCTTTAGAAGTTAAATTAGAAATCGCAGATGCAACTTAACATCATTGATTTCAAATTTAACTTATCTGTTCTTAATGGTTTAGATTTGAATCGCAAGCGGAACTTAACACTATTGATTCAAATGCACCTATGTTATTAATTTCATTAAATATTAATTTCAAAAATTGGCTTCCAGGACTGCATGGTGAGGCACATGGTCTTCTTGGATATGAGAGCAACCACCACCGCCTAGACAAAGCCTTTTAAGGAAAGTTAATATTTAATTTTCTTAAATAACTCTAGGTTAACCAAAAAGAACAATCGAATCACAAATTTGAAAAATAAAAGAAAAGAAACACAACTTCGAAACAAATCCGAAAACTCTAGAATCATATGTCTCTTGTGTTTGGTATTTCCAAAAATAATTATACAAAGAAAATAATTATGATGCGGAAAATAATTACTAGTTATACCTTTCTTTATAAGCAAATAACCTCTTGATTTTCTACCGTATTCCTCTTCTTATCTCGGATGTTGTGTGGGCAACGATCTACCGCGATGAGAATCCACCTAAGCCACCTTCTTCTTCAAGCAAGCAAGATTCGGCCACCATAATTCTCCAAGAGAAGTAGAGGTCCGACCACCACCACCAAGTTCCAAGGGATGCTAGAAACAAAGTCTCCTTTCTCTCCTTCTTCTCCTAGCTAGAACGGGCCATCAACAAGAGCTCCAAGAGAAGATGAAACCGACCACTAAAGAAGAAGAGAAGAGGAGAAGGAGAACCTCTAGGGCCGGCCACACCAAGGAGAAAAAGAGAGGAAGAAAAAGAATAGAGTCGTTAGCCTTGAAGGCACCTCTACCCCCTCTTTTCTAATCCCTTTGTCTTGGCAAATAAGGAAATTTAATAAAAACTTTCTTAATTCTTTTTCCATGAAAAATAAAATTTATTTTAATTAAAAAGCAATTCCCTTTTCATTATTATAATGGTCGGCCACAACCAAATCTCCAAGCAAATAAAATTTTAAACACAAATTAAAACTTCTTTATTTGTTTCCGGAAATTTTATAAAAAATTTCTTCAATAATTTTTCCCTTCATGGTGGATTATAAAAAGGAAATTTTATAAATTAAAATCTTTCTTTTTAACATGTGGTTAGGAAGATCGTTATCAATTTTGTACAAAAATTTTGTACAAGTCCTGAACCTATTGTGTTCTTTAGAAATTAAATTCAGAATCGCAAACGGAACTTAACATTATTGATTCCAAATTTAACTTATCTGTTCTTAATGGTTTAGACTTGGATCGCAAACGATGCTTAACATTATTGATCCAAATCCACCTATGTTATAAATTCAATTAAATATTAATTTATATAATTGGCTTCCAGGACTACATAGCGAGGCACTATGCCTTCTTGGGTATGGGATCATCCACCACCGCCTAGACAAAGCCTTTTAAAGAAACCTAATATTTAATTTACTTATATAACTCTAGGTTTAACCAAAAGAAATAATCGAATCACAAATTTGAAAAAACAAAACAAAAGAAACACAACTTCGAATATCTAATCCGAAAATCTAGAATCACTAGCCTCTTGTGTTTGGAATTCATACAAAGAAAACTAGTATGATGCGGAAAACAATTACTAGTTATACCTTTCTTTATAAGCAATAACCTCTTGATCTTCTATTGTATTCCTCTTCACCTCTTGGACGTCTGTGGGTGACGATCTTCCAAGATGCAAAGCCACCCGAGCCTTCTTCCTATGCAATCCAAGTTTCGGCCACCTTCCACCTCCAAGGGATGCTAGGGTGCAATACCTCCTTCACTCCTTCTTCTTCTTTTTCAAGCAAAACCGGCCACCAATGCCTCTCCAAGGATCAATGTCGCCGGCCACAAAAGAAAGAAGAAAAAGAGAAAGGACCGACCACCAAGGATAGAAGAGAGGAATAGAATAGGTTGTGTGTCTCATGAAGGCACCCTCTACCTCTTTTTTATAATCCTTGGTGAATCCAAAAAAAGAAAGTTTTATAACAAAAATTAAAACTTCCTTTTATTTATTTAACATGGCTAAAAAGGAAAATTAAAACTTCCTTTTCTCCATGTCATGGCTGGCCACCCTATCAAGCACCAATCAAGGAAAGATTTCAATAAAAAATTAAAATCTTCTCTTTTAAAATCCCTTTTGTGGAAAGCTATAAAAGATATGTTTTATAAATTAAAATCTCTCCCTTTTAAATCCTTTTATGGATATCTATAAAGAAAAGATTCTAAAATAAAACTTCTCTTTTAATTCATGGTTACAAAAAAGGAAAGTTTTATCAAAAATTAAAATCTTTCTTTCACATTATGGATAACTACAAATAAGGAAAGATTTCAAATCTCTCTTTAATCTTTTATAGAAAGCTATAAAGGAAAGATTTTAAAATTTAAAACTCTCTTTTAAAACCATGTGGATGAATCATAAAAGGAAAGTTTTTAACAAAATAAAAACTCTCTTTTATTTCCTTTTGTGACCGATCTAAAAAAGGAAAGTTCTATAATTAAAATCTCTCTTTTAAAATCCTTTTGTGGATGACTATAAAAGGAAAGATTTTAAACAAAATAAAACTCCCTTTTTCTTCTTTACTTGGATGGTTAAAAAAGGAAAGTTTTGACAAATTAAAATTTTTCTTTCAAACCATTGTACATGGCTACAAAAAAGATTTTTAAAACTTCCTTTTAAGTCTTATGTGCCCGGCCCCCTTAGCTTGGACACCAAGCTTGGCCGACCCATCCTTAGGCACCAAGTAACTCATGTGGCCGGCCACATCTTGGACACCAAGATGGGCTAGGCCGACCCCCTTTACTTGGGTAAGAAGCTAGGCTTAGGTGGATACTAGGCTTTATATAAGAGGCTACAATAGGGACCGAGAGGAGGAATTGGTTTTGGTCTCCCGATGAGCTTGAGCTTCTCGTGTTCGCCTCGAACACCCAACTCAAGTTCATCAATAATAATTCATTCCACTAAGGAATTATTATTGAACTACCGCACCAATCCCAAATTACATTTTGGGCTCCTTCTTATTATGACTGTATTAATCTCCCTGTGTTTAAGATGTCGAATGTCCACTAATTAAATGAGTTACTGACAACTCACTTTAATTAATTTCTTAATTCCAAGAGTAGTACCATTCAACTTTATCGTCATGCCGGACTAAGTTCATCTGCAGGGTTTACATGACAATCCTTATGATACTTATAGTGTTACGGATTTATGAGATTTATCTGATACCAATTTATTTGGTATCAGAGATCGGCTTACGAGTCTTATTTTCCCTGTGTTTGGATTTCGTGTTTTGGTCTTCTCGATGTGACTTTTCGAGTTTTAGGACTGGCAGCAGCAGGACATCTCCAAGCTATAGGAGGTATGTTGGTATACTATTGTCCTACATTTTGTTAGTATATGTACCGTTGACTATTACAGCTCATGACATGTAATAGCACTTTGTATCTGGTATCCGTCTGATGTTGTAGCCATATTACATGTGATGGGTTTGTTGATGATGATCGCTTAATAGAGGTTAAGGCATAATCCGCGCGAAGAAAAATAAAACAAAATACGCGTACGAGTTTCTAAAGTCTAGATCTATACTAGATAAGAGTGTTACCCTCGATGCGATGCCCTTCGCTATCCCGCTAGTCCAACGGTTTGCGGGATCTCAAGATTGTCAAAGTAGACAACCCTCTAGAAGTATCCACAAGAACAAAATTAGGTGGAGGGGACCAAACAAAGGTGTGCTAGCACCTATGGTGTTCGGCCAAGAAAGGAGAGGGAGAGCTTGAGGAAGAAGATGATAGAATGAATGAGAATTACTCACAAAATGAAACTCATCTTGCAATTGATGTGGCCGGCCACATTAAGAGGAGTTGTAACCTGCATGGAATGCCAAGAGTCACAACTCTTGGTAACTCCCATGAGGTGGCATCCCACTTAAGCAACCATGATGATGTGGAGCATCATCATTGGCCCACTCAATGCCAACTCACCAATGAGGTGGCATAAAGTCAACTCAAACTTGACTCTTCATCTTCCTCTCAAGTCAAGTCAAACTTGACTTAATCTCTTTCATGGTTGATCTAATCCAACCATTTAATTCAAGCCAATTTAATATAATGAATCTAATTCATTTAATTAAATTGATTCAATGAGTCATAATCTTAGACTCATTGAACACATGAATCAACTTGAGTCCAACTCAATTAGCCCAATTAGGATTACTCTTAATCCAATTTGATTCATCACATGAATGTAATCCTCTTGGTTCATCATATGAACTTAATCTCCATCTAATTGTCCTTAGTGTGTGACCCTATAGGTTCTTGTAATGTTGGCAATGCCCCTAAACCCATTTAGGAGCATAAGTAATGAGCGGTATTTAGCAACACATCATTACTACCCAGTGTTACAAGAATGTTGAGATCCAACATCACCTTGTGACAACTAATTGTGACTCCTCACAATATATGACAAGTGTCCTTCTATCCAAGACATCTAGATTGATCAATGTGAGGCATAGACCGTGTCATCCTCTAATCAATCTAAATCTTGAACTCCAAGTAGACTCACTAAATCAAATGAGCTCAATATCTCATATTGACTCATTTGGGCATGGCCATACACTTCGTGGTCTCATTCTATCAAGAATATCGATGTCGCTCCCGTCATATAGGAGGGATAGATCCCATCTACATCCCTCACATCCTTCTGCATAATTCATTACATACCCAGTAATTGCCTTTATAGTCCACCCAGTTACGGGTGACGTTTGACGAAACCAAAGTACATAACTCCTTATGTAGGGAACCATGGTGACTTCAGGTCTAAGGACTAGTAGTCATACTAATAGCCACATGAGTAAGTATATGACACTCATATAACGATCCATGATACTTTCTCATGGCGGGTCATTCAGTATACATTCTCCAATGCATACCCATGTGTCAACTTGATATCTCTATATCCATGACTTGTGAAATCAAGTCATCGAGTTGACCTACATGCTAGTCTTATTGCATTAACTGTAACACCCACTAAGCTTGTAAGATAAGCATATGAATGTAGGATTTTTGCCTTAGAAAAATAATAAGAAGTGGGTTAAAGCAAAAAGAAATAAAATGAAACAAGAAGAAGAGGAGGTCAAGGATTGAACCTTGAACCTCTTATATTATAATTCATAGGATTAATTAGTAGAAACCAATTGGGATAGAGAGAAGATATTGATAGCAAAGGAGGGAAACTCATGATAAGGGTGAGAGTAAAAGTTAGCCAAAAGAAAACAAGAAAAGAGCAAGAGAAAGGCAACTTGCCTTCCTTCTTTCTCTCCCTCTTTCTTTCTTCATTTTGCCGAAAATTTAAGAGGGAATTAAAGGGATTCATTCCCCCTTATTTCATCATGAATGGTGAGAATAAATTAGAAAATAAAATAAATAAAAGAAAAATAGAAAATGGGTTAAGGGAGAAGGAAAGCAAAAATCAATTTTGCTACCTCTTCCCCCTTAACATAAAAGGGAGCAAGAAAAGAGAAGTTTATTTTTCTCTCATTTTCTCTCATTCTTCCTCTCCCTCACCGAAACCATCAGTCCCCTCTCCTCCATCTTCGGCCCCAAAGCCAAGGTTTTTCCCCTAAGAAAGCCTAAGATACAAGGAGGACTTAGCAAGGGAATCAAGGGAAAGGAACTAGAAGAAGAGGCTACTTCTTCCATCACCATACCTTAGATCCACAAGCGAAAAGGATGTAAGCTTCCCCTCACCTGTGGTACAAGGCTTTTTATGTGATTTTCAGATTTTATGAGGATTAGAAAACCTAGGAAAGAATTTTAGAAAATTCGGCTAAAGAAAGGGTTTTCAAATCTAGGAAGGTTTAAACAAGTCTTTATTTTATGATATGTTTTCTATGCTATGTAGGAAGGATTTTCTTCATGTTTTTATACCTAATTGATGCTTGATCAGAGGAGTGCCTAACCCTAGAATTTCGGCCAAAAATATTTTAAGGAGGTTAGGGAAAACATGGTGTAACCAAACTAGTACAAGATTCCCTCCATAAACTACTAAGGGTCTTTTATTGGTTTTCTTGCTTGAAAGTTACTTGGAACCAAAAGAAATCCATTTATATGTTTCGGCCAAGAAAAGGGCTTAGGGTTAGGAAGACCTTTAAATTTTAAGTAACCATGTTTGTATGATAGAATATAGAGTTTTCTTAAAGAATTGCATGTTGAACATTGCTAGAAATTCATGAACTCTTATTTTAGATTTTCGGCCATGATAAGATGGATAGTTAGAAAAGCTTAAACAAAATTCTAATATGCTCAAGACCTCTGTGATATTATGATATGAAAGTTGTTTAATGTTCTTATGTTTAAATTGAGTATAGGAAAATTAGTTACATGATATATGACATGTAGGATCACAAGAGTCCTAGCTTGTTTATGAACCAACTTTGTATATGATGTTCTTAGTAATTTTTGCCATGAAACTTACTTAGGTTTTCCATGCTTTAGGCCACTTAAAACCTAGTTTAAAGAATGGTAGGTTTCGGCCATGAGGAAAAATAAAAGAAAAAGGGAAAGAAACCTAGGAAGCCTAAGACACAATTCACATGTATGTTTATTATGCTTGTCTTTATACATGCTATGAAACTTGTATGATTTCTTATGCTTTTAGGCTATTTGAAGCAAGTTTATATACTGTTGAGTTTCGGCCAAGTAGGGTTTAAAAGACCTAGAGGCCTTAGAAATGAAACTAAATGTGTTAAAAGTGCCTCTTATGAAAATAGGATAATGTGTTGATTGTATCACATGCTTGTAAAATTTTTCCATGACCTAAATGGACTATTGTATGTTTCGGCCATGAAGGAATAGATTCCCTAGAAACCCTAGAACAAGAATTAAATATGCTTATGTCACTTTACATGGAATATGATAAGTAGAAAGACAAAGTTCCCATGCTATATGTTGTTTAATGACCTAATTGAGGCTAGGGTAAGTTTCGGCCATACATGTTGTATAATGTTTTGTTATGAATTTATACATGATGTTAGTTCAAGTTCACATGCTTGTATGTTTGTTTTTAGCCCTCATGAACACTTGTTAAAAGTTTGACTATGACATATGTTAAGGGCTTGAAGGACTTAGGAACTAGCTCAATATGCTTACTATGTTACTTGAAAAAAAATGCTATAAATGTGGTTTAAGGTTTCCATGCTTTCATGACATTTGGGACCTTGTTTATATACTGATAGGGTTCGGCCACATGAGTTTAAGGGCTTGGAGAACTTAGAAACCAAGTAAATCATACTTATAATGCTTCCTATGAAATTCATGTAATGATAATTTAGGTTTCACATGCTTGGAGGTTGTTTTTACCTAAATTGAGACCTAAGGGGGTTCGGCCATGATAGGAACCCAAGGGTTTAGGAAGCTTAGAACCCAAGTTAACTATGTTACCATGTTTCTTATGATAGTATAATCACATGATACACCCTTATGCTTAACCATGTATGCTTGTGATTTATACCTTTTTATGATATGATATGTGGATAGAGATATGCATGTTTTATGATATGATATGTGTTTAGAAATATGCATGCTTTGATGATATGTTATGTGCTTAGAATATGCATGCTTGATGATATGCTATATGCTTAGAATATGCATGTTTTTATGATATGATATGTGTTTAGAAATATGCATGCTTTGATGATATGTTATGTGCTTAGAATATGCATGCTTGATGATATGCTATATGCTTAGAATATGCATGTTTTTTTATGATATGCTATGTGGAAGGAAATATGCATACTTTGATGATATGCTATGTGCTTAAAATATGTATGCTTTTATGATATGCATGTTAATATGATGTATGCCTAAGTGATGCATACTTTTATATGATGTATGCCTAAGTGATGCATACTTTTATGACATGATGTATGCCTAAGTGATGCATACTTTTATATGATGTATGCCTAAGTGATGCATACCTTTATGACATGATGTATGCCTAAGTGATGCATACTTTTATATGATGTATGCCTAAGTGATGCATGCTTGTATGATGTATGATATGTATAAGTATGACATGTATTTTACTTTGAATGGCTTGTACCAAAAGGGTGGGCTCCTTATGCGCCCCTAGGTCGAATTACGGGCCTAGTAAAGGGTGGGCTCCTTACGTGCCCCTAGGTCGAGCTACGGGCCTAGTTTCCTAGTAGGATCAAGACTAGCTACCTTGGATCTACTTAGGATGCGCGCATTATGTATGTATGTGGTACTAAGCCGGGATCCCCAATATGTTGATATTATGTTCAAGTATATATGTAAGAAGAAGAAATGGTTTTAAAAGATCATGAGACATACACATGTTTTTCGGATACATGTTTTCAAAATCATATTGCATATACTTTATGATCATGTTGTGATAATGCTATGATTTATGATATGCCATGATTAGATATGACTATGATATGTTCCATGCTATGCTTTAAGGGATGATATGCCATGATTAGATATGATAATGTTATATTTCATGCTATGCTTTAAGAGATGATATGCCATGACTAATTATGATTTTGTTATGTTGCATGATATGATTAAAGAGTATGATATGTTATGCCATGACTAGTTGAGATCATGTTATGTTGATATATTCTTTGATTATGTAATGATTTTTGGTTTTAGTGAGTAGGAAAGGAACTTACTGAGCCATGAGTGCTCACAGCTTACTTTCCTTGTACCGCAGATAAAGGAAAAAGCTGGATGTGCTAAAGGAGCAGCAGGAGAGGCAAGGAGATGTGTGTGGCTGTGGCTAGGCAACCCAATAAGAACCTGCTTTAAGAACTTTTAGGAATTACACTTTGGTTTCATAAATTGTAGTACTACATGGTTGACCTGATGTTATGTTTTTATTTAACTTGTTATCATGTTATGGAAACCATATTAGTGTAGTTCGATTTTTATTAAACAAAGAAAAAAAAATGATTTTAAGTCTTCCGCTGTAATATGTACGTAGAGTATCGTAGCCCCGTCCCTTAGGGTTAGCAGGGAGGGCGGGCGTTACATTAACATTGTCCCTGAATGTTAACACTCAACTAGTAATGATTAAGAGTAGTGTTCCCTATATCATCTCACTATCGGTTCAACTAACCGATTGATATAGGCGAGAACCTTCTACTCAAAGACGCTATTATACTTAGTTTATTTAGCACCAATACAAGTAAGTATAATAACCAAAAAAACAAATGCCTTTATTTATATAAGAATATGATACAAAAGTCCATAATACATGTTAGAGTGTATACAAAAAGCCTAGCTTTTGGTATAAACATTTATCTAGAAATAAGAATCACATTGGTCAAATGTCTACATTTATGATAAATGTAGTTGTTCAATTAATTTATATTATAGATAACATGGTGTGTGGTGTCACACACAGAGGATCATGTTATAAGTACCTTATAAATTATAAACAGTAACTCACGACCATAATGGAAAGGAACAAACCATTGGAAGGTCATAGTGTAATTAGGTATTAGTTTATTTTAACTATATAATTACACTAGTACACTTAGAGTGTATTGAGTAGGACCATTAGAGGTCGTTTCTTTTATACTGACTTTATAAAGAAACAAAGACCTCAGTTATTATGGAAGTGTGTGCTCTTAATCCTAATATAATAACAAGCACATATATTTGATATTTATTTCTTTAATTTATCAATGGGTGAGATTTAGTTCGATGAATCAATAAGCCCGATAAGTTGGGAAATGATATCACTTATAGTGTGTATTGTTGATTATAGAAGGAAACTGTGTCCTAGTCATCTAGGTTGAGAATGTCCTCAAGAGGAGCTCATAAGGATTGTCATGTTAAACCCTGCAGGTGGACTTAGTCCGACATGACGATAAGGTTGAGTGGTACTACTCTTGGACTAAGATATTAATTAAATGAGTTGTCAGTAACTCGCTTAATTAGTGGACATTTGACATCTTAAACACAGGGAGACTAACACACTCATAATAAGAAGGAGCCCAAAATGTAATTTGGGATTGGTGCGGTAGTTCAATAATAGTTCTTTAGTGGAATGAATTATTATTGATGGAATTAAGTTGTG
This sequence comes from Zingiber officinale, assembly GCF_018446385.1. Classification (NCBI taxonomy): domain Eukaryota; kingdom Viridiplantae; phylum Streptophyta; class Magnoliopsida; order Zingiberales; family Zingiberaceae; genus Zingiber; species Zingiber officinale. The sequence continues at coordinate 267,875 of NW_024589924.1, read as the reverse complement.
TGTTCGGGGCGAACACGGGAAGCTTAATTTCATCGGGAGACCAAAACTAATTCCTCCTCTCGGTCCCTATCGTAGCCTCTTGTATATAGAGATTTATACCCACCACATACCCACCTTCTTACCCAACCAATAGGGGCCGGCCAAGCTAAGCTTGAAGCTCAAGCTTAGGGCCGGCCAAGCCTAAAGGTTGGCCTTAAGGTGGCTGGCCAATAGCTTGGAGCCCAAGTTTAGGTGGCCGGCCACATCATATTAAAAAGGATTTTTTATTAAAATTATTTCTTATGTGGATATCATAGTTTTAAAAGAGAGTTTAAAAATTAAATCTTTCCTTTTAAAAGCTTTCTACAAAAGATTAAGAAAAGATTTGAAATCTTTCCTTATTTGTAGATTGAAAGGAGATTTTATTTTTAAGAAAAACTTTCCTTTTTGACCATGATAATAATTTAAAAGAGAAGTTTAAAAATTAAATATTCTCTTTTATTAGTTTCTACAAAAGATTAAGAAAAGATTTGATATCTTTCCTTATTTGTAGATTGAAAAGAGATTTTAATTTTTAGAGATAACTTTCCTTTTGGAAATTATCCACATGTTTAGAAGAAGAATTTTAATTTATAAAATTTCCTTTTTATTAACCAATCATGAAGGGATAAAAATTATTGGAGAAATTTTTATAAATTTCTAGAAACAAATTAGGAAGTTTTAATTCTTGTGTGAATTAAATTTTCCTTGTTTTGGGGAATTAGAAGTGGTCGGCCATTATTATTAAAAGAAGAAAATTGTTTTTTAATTAAAATAATTTTTCTTTTTATGACAAAAGAATTAAGGAATTTTTTATTAAAATTTCCTTATTTGTCAAGACCAAGGATTATAAAAGAGGGGGTAGAGGTGCCTTCACGGGTGATCAACTCTATTATTCTTCTCCTCTCTTTTCCTCCTTGGTGGCCGGCCCTAGCTTCTTCCTCTTCTCTTCTTCTTATGGCCGGTGGCAACCTCTCTTGGAGCTCTTGATGGTGGCCGGTTCTAGCTAGGAGAAGAAGGAGAGAAAGGTGGTTTTGTTTCTTGCATCCCTTGGAGCTTGGTGGTGGTGGCCGAACCTCTACTTCTCTTGGAGAATTGTGGTGGCCGAAACTTGCAAGGAAGAAGAAGGTGCTTGGTGGTTCTCATCTCGGAAGATCGTTGCCCACACAACGTCCGAGGTTAGAAGAGGAATATGGTAGAAGATCAAGAGGTCTTTTTAGAAGGTATAACTAGTAATTTTTCCTTTCCGCATCATGCTAGTTATTTATGGAAATAATACCAAATACAAGAGGCTTACGATTCTAGTATTTCGAATATGTTTTTCGAACTTGTGTTCTTTTATTTTTCTTTTCCTTGTGATTTGATTGTTCTCTTTGGTTGACCTAAAGTTATTTTAGGAAATTAAATATTAGCTTTCCATAAAAGGTTTTGTCTAGTCGGTGGTGGTTGTTCCCATATCCAAGAAGGTCGTGTGCCTCGCCACGTCAGTACTGGGAACCAATTATGGAAATTAATATTTAATGGAATTAATAACTTAGGTGATTTGGATCAAACGTGTTAAGTTCCGCAGGAGATCCAAGTCTAAACCTTAAAGAACAAATAGATTAAGTTTTGGATCAAACGTGTTAAGTTCCGCAGGCGATCCAAAATTTAATTTAAAAGAACACATGGTAGCTAGGAAAAGGTTCAGACCTTTGTACAAATTTTTTGTACAGTGGAACCTCTAGGTTTTTCGAGTAGCAACCAACAATTGGTATCAGAGCTAGGGTTTTGCCTCTGTGTATTTGGTATTAGTTTAATTATGCACATGTCATACATAATTTAGGCAGGTTAATAGTAGGATGTGCTAACTTTGTGGATGCAGGATCCAACTATTATGGCTTTTAGTTATTATGTGTGTGATTGGACCCTTGGACATGTCAAGGGCATTTATCTGTGTGTGCATGATTGTATTAAAATACAGCAGGAGCTGTATTTAGTTTTATTAGGATTTTATTTTTGATCTAGATACATGTACATTCCTTTTATGGAATATAGGATCAAAATGTAAAATTCTATTTATGTCGCGGATCGAATCTTGCAAAGCGTGGAACCTTCTAAGGACCAGAGGCGCAGCGGAACTAGGAGCAAGATGGATGCGACAGCTAGACCCGGTGGCGGTGGCCAAATATGGCAGCAGCTTGAGATGACAACACACGGAGGACAACTAGAGATAAAAGCCATAATAGTTGAAAATTAGATTTTCTATTTATTGCTTTTATATTGTGTTGTGTGTGCATGTTAGTATACATGACTAGTAGGCTAGCATAGTTAAAATTCCTCGTTTATAAATAACTAAGTGGGAGAGGGATTTTTAAATAAATCCCATGGTCTCCATTACTGGTTTGTAAGTGATGCAAACAAGCTTGCGCGTTGGCTCTGAGTGCCTTCCTCCATAACGGATGAGCTTGTTTGTGGATCACTAGAACAGACTTCCATTTTTGGATGACTATAGGAAGTTAATTAAGAGCGTGTGATCTTCCCCAACGGAAGGGGCATAATCTTATTAATGGACTTAGTGTCAAGTAATGGTATACACTTAGACACATCTAATAGTATCCTCCCCATCGGAGTCACTGCTATTATTTGCGTGACCAAATGAAACCAACTATTAATTTGTCATAAAACTAGGTTGACAAGATAATAAAATTAAAGGGCTAAAACCCCTCTTACAAATGATTGATTTTGTATACGTCCACACTAACGTGGCATACAAAATTAACGGTGTTTGAGATAATTTTATTTGTCATAAAGATACATTGACAAGATAGTTAATGGGTAAAACCCTCCTTTTACAAATGTTGAATTTGTATACGTCCACACTAACGTGGCATACAAAATTCACGGTGTTTGAGGTGTTGGTGAATTTAAATAATATTGTTTGAGGAATCAATATTTTATTTTAAATTCAAAAAGTTTTGACCAAATATTTGATCAAAGACAGATCAACTATTAATTTTATTCGTCAAAAAGTAAAGTTGACGAGATAATAAAATTAATGGATAAAATCTCCTCTTTGATTTTGTATACGTCCACACTATCGTGGCATACAAAATTCATGGGGATTTTAAAGAATTGATCTTGACCAAATATTTTTGTGATTCTTAGGATTTAAAATGTTTGTCAATCCCCTAGTTGTTATACTATAGAAAAGACTTAGTAGTCCCAATTGTAATGATTGGAAATAGGACTTGGACATTAAGGTAGACTGTCTTCTTATAACTAAGAACAATATAGGTGTATTTAATTCATTAGTTGAAACATGTTTAGTGGTGTTATCTACTAGAACCTGGAGTGTAGATACAGATGCCATCAATCATGTCCGCAATTCATTGCAGGGTTCCAGGAAATCCGGCAACTAAATGAAAATTAAAACACCGTTCACATGGGCACTACTGTAAAAATGGTAGCTGTTGCAGTGGGAGATGTTTATCTTTTGATAAGAATAAAACATGGATTTTTGAGTAATTGTCTTTACGCACCAAGTTTAGAAAGAACTAGTTTTCAGTTTCTAAACTATTCAAAGAACTTGATATTCTGCCTCTTTTAATAACAAAGTTGTTATTAAGAAAAAGAGGGAAGTTATCTGCTACGTTGGTTGGCAATTTATAAATCCAATAACTCCCACGATGCAACAAATGGAAATTAGTAACACATCTTCTAATTTTAAGAGAAAGCAACCTTCGGAAATGAACCATTAATATCTTTGGCATCTAAGGCTAGGTTATATTAACTTGAGTAGGATTCATTGGTAGCTGATGAACTTTTGGGTTCATTGGTAGTGGAAATCTTTCCAACCTGTGAGTCTTACTTGGAAGAAAAAATAACCAAGAAGCTTTTAAGTCTAAGGGGTATGGAGTCAAAGATATGTTGAAATTGGTTCATTCTGATTTGTGTGATCCTATGACTATCCAGACAAGAGGTAGTATTGAATATTTCGTCTATTTTATAGACAACTATTCAAGATACAAATAAATTTACTTAATGTACCGCAAGACTAAGTACTTTGATTAGTTCAAATAGTACAAGGCTGATGCGGAGAAATGTTAAAGTAAAAGTCACTATGGTTAGAACATAGTGGCAAGTACCTCTTGGGAGAATTTAGGAGTCACTTATCAGAAGTAGGGATTCAATTCCAACTAACTGCACCTGGTACACCCCAACAGAATGGTGTAGAAACAGGAAGGTATAAGACTCTTATGGAAATAAGTAGATTAATGAGTTATTTAGAATATTACCAAAATCATTTTTAGGATATACTCTGGAAACGGAAGTGAATATAGTACCTTCCAAAGTCAGAACTCTCTACTCATATAGAATTGCTGAATAGGCGTAAGCCTATTTCGAAGCATATTCAGATTCGGGTAGTCCAGCACATATGCTGAAGAGAGACAATGATAAGTTGGACAGGAATTCACTTGTTTGTGGGTTATCCTAGAGAAATGAAAGTAGGTTTATAGTCTTAAAAATCATAAGGTCATTGTTAGCATCAATGACCGATTTTTAGAAAAGGACTATGTAATAAACCACGTGCCCATAAGAAAATTTGTTCTTAAGGAAATAATAAAAGACATGTCTAATCTAGTACCAATTGTACAAGATGAGATACCACAAGGAAACTGCAACACGTATCACAAATGATACACAATTGCAGAAAGTGCCTTGTCGTAGTGGGAGGGTTGTTAGGCAACCTAAAAAGATTCATGTTTTGGGAGAGTTTTTGGACTCGATCCCTGGAGGACATGAACCTGATCTCCGGACATATGACGAAGCACTCCAAGATAAAGATGCAATATCTTGGCAAAGAGTAATGAATAACAGAATTAGAATATATGTATTCTAATAAAATCTGGAAGCTTGTAGAACCACCAAATGGTGTAAAAGCCTTTGGGTATAAAAAGGTCTATAATAGGAAAAGAGGGATAGATAGGAAGGTAGAAACTTTCAAAGCAAGGCTAGATGAAAAAGGAAACTTTTTCACTGGTAGCCATGCTTAGGTCTATCCGGATACTTTTATCTATTTGGTAAGTGGATGTCAAGACAACATTCCTTAATGGAAGTCTTGAAGAAAGTATCCATATAAAGCAACCAGAAGGGTTCATTGCAAAGGGCTAAGTGTTGGGATTTTTCGGGCCGCGAAAACCGCTTTTCGCGTCGCGGAAACCCCGAATCGCCCAAGCCACGGATCTCGTGCAAGGTAAAACCGAACGAAAATACGAGTACGAGTTTGAAAACTTTAATCTACTGTAGATTTACATAAGGATAAACCATTTATACCTTTGTAGCGAAGCCCTTCGCAATCCCGCTTGTCCTTGGTTCGCCGGATCTCAAAAGTGTCAAAGTAGACACTTCTCTATTTGTATCCACACAAGCAAGAGATGGAGAAGAAACCTTAGAGTGTGCTAGCACTCAAGCAAGGTCTCGGCAAGAAGGAGAAGAGGGAGAGAAGAAGTGTGAGCAAGAGGAAGAAGATGAAATCAATTAGCCTTGAATGAAAAATAAAACATTCATTTTACACTCAAAGTGGCCGGCCACATTAAACCTTGTAACCCCCATGGAATATCAAGAGTCACAACTCTTGGTAACTCCCATGAGGTGGCATTTGGTCAAGTCAAACTTGACCAAATGAAGAGGCCTTGATGATGTGGCATTGGTCAAGTCAAAGTCAAGTCAAAAACATGACTCTTCATCTTCCTACTTAAGTCAAGTCAAACTTGACCACTTCTATCCCTTGGTTGATCTAATCTAACCATTGGTTCAAGCCAATTTTAATTTAATGAATCTCTATTCATTGAATTAAATTAATTAAATGAGTCTAAGTCCAAATTAGACTCACTTAACACATGAACCAACTTGAGTCCAACTCAATTATCCTACTTTGGATTACTCTTAATCCAATTTGGTTCATCATATGAACCTAATCATTTAGGTTCATCAAATGAACCTAGTCTTCATCTATTTGCCCTTAGTGTGTGACCCTATAGGTTCTTGTAACGTTAGCAATGCCCCTAAACCCATTTAGGAGCATAAGTAATGAGCGGTATCTAGCAACACATTAATACTACCCAAGTTACAAGAATGTCGAGATCCGACATCACCTTGTGACTACTAATTGTGACTCCTCACAACATGTGACATTGTCCTTCTATCCTAGACATCTAGATTGATCAATATGAGGCATAGACCGTGTCATCCTCTAATCAATCTAAATCTTGAACTCCAAGTAGACTCACTTGATCAAATGAGCTCAACATCTAATGTTGACTCATTTGGGCATGGCCATGCACTTAGTGGTCTCACTCTATCAAGAATACCGATGTCGCTCCCGTCATATGGGAGGGATAGATCCCATCTACATCACTCACATCCCTCTGCATAATTCGTTATATACCCAGTAATCGCCTTTATAGTCCACCCTGTTACGGGTGACGTTTGACGAAACCAAAGTACATAACTCCTTATGTAGGGATCCATGGTGACTTCAAGTCCAAGGACTAATAGTAATACTAATAGACACATGAGAAAGTATATGACACTCATATAACGATCCATGATACTTTCTCATGGCGGGTCATTCAATATACATTCTCCAATGCATGGGTCTCAACTTGATATCTCTATATCCATGACTTGTGAGATCAAGTCATCGAGTTGACCTACATGCTAGTCTTATTGTATTAACATTGTCCCTGAATGTTAATACTCGACTAGGAATGATTTAGAGTAGTGTTCCCTATATCATCTCACTATCGATTCAACTAATCGATTGATATAGGTATGAACCTTCTACTCAAGGACGCTATTATACTTAGTCTATTTGGCACTAATACAAATAAGTATAATAACCAAACAAATGCCTTTTTTAATATACAAGAATATGATACAATGAGTTCATACAATCATCAAATGATTGGCTTTAGGGCTCTAACTAACAATCTCCCACTAGCACTAGTGCCAATCAGTATAGGCTCTAAGGCCTAATGACCTAGTGTGTGACCATAATGCTTCCTCTGTGCCAAAGCCTTGGTCAAGGGATCTGCGATGTTAGCCTCTGTAGGTACTCTGCAAATCTTCACATCTCCTCTATCGATAATCTCTCGAATGAGATGTAAGCGCCGTAGTATGTGCTTGGTCCGCTGGTGTGAGCGAGGTTCCTTCGCCTGTGCTATAGCTCCATTGTTGTCACAATAGAGCTCAACTGGGTCAGCGATGCTAGGAACCACCCCAAGTTCAGTGATGAACTTGCGGATCCAAACTGCCTCCTTTGCTGCCTCTGATGCAGCAATGTACTCGGCTTCTGTTGTAGAATCAGCTACTGTATCCTGCTTTGAACTCTTCCAGCTGACAGCACCACCATTAATGCAAAATACGAACCCCGACTGCGATCTATAGTCATCCTGGTCGGTCTGGAAGCTAGCATCACTGTAACCCTTTACAGCTAGCTCATCATTGCCTCCATATATCAAGAAATATTCTTTAGTTCTTCTTAAGTACTTAAGAATATTTTTGACCGCTATCCAGTGACTTTCACCTGGATCTGACTGGTATCTGCTCGTCATGCTCAAAGCATACGAGACATCTGGTCGAGTACATAGCATGGCGTACATGATCGATCCTATGGCTGAGGCATAAGGGATCTGATCCATGCGGTCTCTCTCCTCTCTAGAAGAGGGACTTTGAGTCTTCGAAAGACTCACGTCATGTGACATCGGCAGAAATCCCTTCTTGGAGTTCTGCATGGCAAACCGAAGGAGTACCTTGTCAATGTATGTACTCTGACTTAGGCCAAGCAATCTCTTAGATCTATCTCTATAGATCTGTATCCCTAGAATGCGGGATGCCTCACCTAAGTCCTTCATTGAGAAGCAACTCCTTAGCCAGGTCTTGACAGACTGAAGCATAGGGATGTCCTTCCCAATGAGTAGTATGTCATCCACATATAATATGAGGAAGACAACTATGTTCCCTACAACCTTCTTGTAGACACAAGGCTCATCTTCGTTCTTGATGAAACCAAACTGTTTGATCGCATCATCGAATCGAAGATTCCAGCTCCGAGAAGCTTGCTTTAGTCCATAAATGGACCTATGCAGCTTGCATACTCTACTAGTATGCTGTGGATCTACAAAACCCTCAGGTTGTGTCATGTACACATCCTCGAGTAGGTTTCCATTCAGAAACGCGGTTTTGACATCCATCTGCCATATCTCATAGTCATGGTAGGCTGCAATAGCAAGCATGATCCGAATGGACTTAAACATCGCCACTGGAGAAAAGGTTTCATCATAGTCAATACCATGAATCTGCTTGAAACCTTTAGCTACCAAGCGAACCTTATAGATAAGTCCATCCATGTCAGTCTTTCTCTTAAAGACCCACTTGCACCCAATGGGTTTTACCCCTTCAGGTGGATCAACCAAAGTCCATACTTGGTTGGTGTACATGGATTCTATCTCAGATCTCATGGCTTCTAGCCATTTCTCAGAATCTGGTCTCATCACAGCTTCTTGATAGGTGGTAGGCTCATCCTCTATGAGCACAATGTCATCATGGTCAGACAAAAGAAATGAGTATCTCTCAGGCTGACGACGTACCCTATCAGACTTGCGAAGAGGTATGTCTACATGAACCGGTTGTTGTTCCTCAACTCCTTGTGGAACAACATCATCCACAAAACTTTGTGGTTCCAGTTCAATTTCCATCGTGGCATGAGTGCTATTGTTCGCATCTTGAATTTCTTCAAGATCGAACGCGCTCCCACTAGTCTTTCTAGAAACAAAGTCCCTTTCTAGAAAGACCCCAGTCTCTGCCACAACTACCTTGTGCTGACTGGGAATGTAGAAGTAATATCCCTTAGTTTCCTTGGGATATCCGATGAAATAGCACTTGTCGGATTTGGGTCCTAATTTGTCTGAGACTTGACGTCGTACGTAAGCCTCACACCCCCAAATCCTCATGAAAGACACCTGGGCATCTCTCCCAGTCCATATCCTATATGGTGTCTTTATCACGGCCTTTGATGGAACTCGGTTGAGTATGAAAGCTACCGTGTCTAGAGCATATCCCCATAGATATGTCGAAAGATCTGTGTGACTCATCATAGATCGTACCATTTCTAATAAGGTACGATTCCTCCTTTCGGATACATCATTCCACTGTGGTGTTCCAGGAGGAGTGAGTTGAGATAAAATCCCACACTCAACTAAGTAGTCACGAAACTCATGGCTTAAGTATTCACCACCTCGATCTGATCGAAGTACCTTAATACTCTTGCCAAGCTGGTTCTGTACTTCATTCTTGAATTCTTTGAACTTTTCAAAGGATTCAGACTTATGTGTCATCAAGTACACATAACCGTATCTACTGAAATCATCAGTAAATGTGATGAAGTACCTATAACCGCCTCTAGCAGCAACATTGAAAGGGCCACATACATCACTATGTATGAGTCCTAACAAATCAGTTGCTCTCTCGCTATGCCTACTAAAGGGCGTCTTGGTCATCTTGCCTCGTAGGCATGACTTGCATATCTCATATGATTCAAAATCAAATGAGTCCAGCAAACCATCCTTATGGAGCTGGGATAAGCGCTTGTCATTTATATGACCTAAGCGACAGTGCCAGAGGTAGGTTTGGTTCATGTCATTTGACTTGAACCTCTTGGTACTAATGTTATAGATGGGGCTCTCAAGGTCTAGAATATAGAGTCCGTTTATTAGAGGTGCACTACAATAGAACATATCTTTTAAATATACAGAACAACATTTGTCTTTTATTATAAAAGAGTATCCTTTCTTGTCTAAACAAGAAACTGAAACTATGTTCTTAGTAAGAGCAGGCACATAACAACAATCATCTAAATCTAGTACAAGCCCAGAGGGCAGAGATAGCTGATAAGTTCCTACAGCAACAGCAGCAACCCGTGCTCCATTGCCTACTCGTAGGTCCACCTCACCCTTTGCCAATGCTCTGCTATTTCTCAGCGCCTGCACATCAGTATAAATGTGAGAAGCACATCCAGTATCTAATACCCATGATGTAGAAATAGATAGATTGACTTCTATAACATATATACCTGAAGTGGAAGTCTCACTTCGCTTCTTCTTAAGATCCTCCAAGTATACCTTGCAGTTCCTCTTCCAGTGCCCGGTCTGACCGCAGTGGAAGCAGGTAGCATCCTTGGCGACCCCTCCTTTAGGCTTCAGTGCCTTGCCTTTGCCCTTGGTTTGGGACTTTCCCTTACCTTTGGGCTTGCCCTTGCCCTTGTGCTTCTGGACCATCAGAATGGGCTTAACCTTCTTAAGGTTAATCTCAGTAGTTCGTAACATACTAAGTAGCTCGGGCAGTGGCTTGTCAATCTCGTTCATGTTATAGTTGAGAACGAATTGACTATAGCTATCTGGCAAGGATTGCAAGATCAAGTCAGTGGCCAGCTCTTGGCCAAGTGGGAACTCCAGTCTTTGTAGGTTTTCTATGTACCCAATCATCTTGAGTACATAAGGACCTACAGGAGACCCGTCTGACATCTTGCACTGAAACAGTGCCTTCAAGATCTCAAATCTCTCATGCCTCGCTTGTCCCTGATATAGTTGGCGAAGATGCTCAACCATATCAAAAGCGCCCATAAACTCATGTTGCTTCTGAAGCTCTGAGTTCATGGTCGCGAGCATTAGACAGGACACATCTAATGCGTCGTCTTGATGCTTCTTGTAAGCATCTTTGTCGGCTCGCGGGGCATTGGCAGGAGGAGCCTCCGGAATGGGCTGCTCCAGAACGTACAGCTTACGCTCCTGGGTGAGAACTATTCTCAAGTTCCTGTACCAATCCAGGAAATTTGCTCCGTTGAGCTTGTCCTTCTCAAGGACAGATCGCAGGGAGAAGGAATTCGTGTTCGACGTCATGGTTATCTACAACAGAAAAATTTGCAGAAATAAATATCATATTCTTTAAAAATCATTTAATTAGGCCTTTTAATTAAATGATGCTCCCACTGAATTCTATAATTCTTGTGGGACAAGATCCACATCATACTAACCCTTGAGTTAGCTTTGGCTAATACGCCCAAGGCTTAGTATGATCGGTAGGTAACGATTACCAATTACATCTCTATGCAACTCTTGTTTATAGAATCAATATCCGCATTTATATTAAAACTCGAGTTAGCTTTGGCTAATACGCCCGAGAGTTAATATAGATGTGATTTTGACCTATCTTTCCAACTATTGGAAGAATGCCTATAGTTGACTCGATCCAACCGAGTAACTATGAATACTCAATCTAATTGAGTTTGTATTCACCCATGCGTTGATAGACGGGACCAAGATTGTCCCTCCGTATCCTACAAAGATAATATGTATTGCTCTGCTTTGGCAGATTCAACAATACATATGATCGAGATAGTGATAGGTATCACGGCACGGTTAGGCATTAGAGTTGAGTCGATTGAGATCTAATCTAATCGAGAAGGGATGCATCTTGTGCACGACTTAGATCTAATCTAATCGCAAGGGTGCATCATGTGCACGACTTAGATCTAATCTAATCGTAAGACACTAATTAATTAACTACTTATTAAATATGCATCACATACACAAGCAATTAATTAATCTATTTGTGATTTAGTCATGGCCCTACTTACATTCGAGTCTAGATCTAATTTACAACAAGAAAATAAGATAAGGCACGACGCGCAGGTCGCGAATATAATACAACACTCGCAAACACACAACGGCACGCAGGCCGTATTATGAATTACAACACAACCAATCATATTGGGCTTTGGGCCATGACTATCACAAATTAATATATAATTCAAAATTATATATTTTTCATAATTTTCTATAATTTTAAAATTAATTTTTACAATTTTTACGAATAAAATTTCCCGGCGGTCCCGTTTAGCGGTTTCGGGCGCAATCGCGGAACGGATCCCCTTGCGGGGCCCAGGGGCATCGCCCCTACCCGCGATCTAACCATCGCGAGGGTTCCTTTGCGATCCAACAGCGCCTAAACCCGCTTTCCCAAAATGATTTGGGTCGAGACATTGCCGTTTCGGAAAAATCTTCCCGGCGGGTTCGTTTTTAGCGATTTCGGGTGCGATCGCGGAGCAAATCCCCTTGCGGGGTTAGGGGGAGTACCCCTACCCACGATCTAACCATCGTGAGTTGCTCCTTTGCGATCTAATGGCACCCAAGCCCGCTGTCCCAAATGGATTTGGGGCAAAACGAAGCCGGTTTTGAAAGATCTTTCCGGTAGCCGAAGCCTACAAGTGCCGAGACACTTGTGCTTCGCTTCTACGGAAAAATTACCCATAAAATCATAAAAAACTAATTTTTACAGAAAATCACAGAAGGTTTTATTTTTCATAAAAATAAAAACAAACTCGTACAAGCCTTGCACGTGGCTCTGATACCATTGTTGGGATTTTTCGGGCCGCGAAAACCGCTTTTTGCGTCGCGGAAACCCCGAATCGCCCAAGCCACGGATCTCGTGCAAGGTAAAACTGAACGAAAATATGAGTACGAGTTTGAAAACTTTAATCTACTGTAGATCTACATAAGGATAAACCATTTATACCTTTGTAGCGAAGCCCTTCGCAATCCCGCTTGTCCTTGGTTCGCCGGATCTCAAAAGTGTCAAAGTAGACACTTCTCTATTTGTATCCACACAAGCAAGAGAGATGGAGAAGAAACCTTAGAGTTGTTAGTTAGAGCCCTAGAGCCAATCATTTGATGATTGTATGGACTCATGTATATCATATTCTTGTATATTAATAAAGGCTTTTGTTTGGTTATTATACTTATTTATATTAGTGCCAAATAGACTAAGTATAATAGCGTCCTTGAGTAGAAGGTTCATACCTATATCAATCGATTAGTTGAATCGATAGTGAGATGATATAGGGAACACTACTCTAAATCATTCCTAGTCGAGTATTAACATTCAGGGACAATGTTAATGCAATAAGACTAGCATGTAGGTCAGCTCGATGACTTGATCTCACAAGTCATGGATATGGAGATATCAAGTTGACACATGGGTATGCATTGGAGAATGTATACTGAATGACCCGCCATGAGAAAGTATCATGGATCGTTATGAGTGTCATATACTTTCTCATGTGGCTATTAGTATGACTATTAGTCCTTAGACCTGAAGTCACCATGGATCTCTACATAAGGAGTTATGTACTTTAGTTTCGTCAAACGTCACCCGTAACTGGGTGGACTATAAAGGCAATTACTGGGTATGTAACGAATTATGCAGAGGGATGTGAGTGATGTAGATGGGATCTATCCCTCCCATATGACGGGAGCGACATCGCTATTCTTGATAGAGTGAGACCACTAAGTGCATGGCCATGCCCAAATGAGTCAACATTAGATGTTGAGCTCATTTGATCGAGTGCGTCTACTTGGAGTTCAAGATTTAGATTGATTAGAGAATGACACGGTCTATGCCTCACATTGATCAATCTAGATGTCTAGGATAGAAGGACATTTGTCACATATTGTGAGGAGTCACAATTAGTAGTCACAAGGTGATGTTGGATCTCAACATTCTTGTAACTTGGGTAGTAATGATGTGTTGCTAGATACCGCTCATTACTTATGCTCCTAAATGGGTTTAGGGCATTGCCAACGTTACAAGAACCTATAGGGTCACACACTTAGGACAATTAGATGGAGATTTGGTTCATATGATGAACCAAGAGGATTAGATTCATTTGATGAATCATATTGGATTAAGAGTAATCCAAATTGGGCTAATTGAGTTGGACTCAAGTTGATTCATGTTTAAATCAACTTAATTTAATGAATTAGATTCATTATATTAAGTTGGCTTGAATCATATGGTTGGATTAGATCAACCATGAGAGAGATTTGATCAAGTTTGACTTGATTTGAGAGGAAGAGAAAAAGTCATGTTTGACTTGACTTTTTGCCACATCACTAGTGAGTTGGCAAGATGTGGACCAATAGGATTGCTCCACATCATCAATGTGTGCCACCTCATGGAGGTTACAAGCCTCCATAGCATTTAATGTGGCCGGCCCACATTAAATGAGGAGGTTACACATGTTGCCATGTCATTTAGTGAGGTGGCAATATGTGGACCAATGGTGTTGATCCACATCATCCTAGAGTGCCACCTCATGGGGGTTACAACTCTTAATGGTTTCATATTAATTGCAATTAATGCAATTAATTTGGTGGTTTTACCATGGAGAGTGGCCGGCCACTTTGGGTGTGAATGAGAATTTGATTTTTCATTCAAGTGGTGCATCTTCTTCCTCCTTCCTCTCAAGCTCTCCCTCTCCCTCTCTTCCTTACTTGGCCGAACCTTACCAAGGTGCTAGCACACCTTTGTGTGAGGTTTTCTCCACCTAAGTTGTCCGTGTGGATACTTCTAGAGGACCGGCGCTTGACGGTCTTGAGATCCGGCAACACCTTGGAAGAGCGGGATTCGCGTAGGGCGCGCATCAAGGGTAAACACTTTTTCCTCGTAGATCTAAGTAGTAGATCAGTTTTTGAACTCGTACAAGAAATAGTTTTTCGAATTTTGTATACGAATCTTTGCACGGATCTACGGCTTTGGGTCCTTCGGGGTTTTCGTGGCCCGAAGAACCCAATAGTGGTATCAGAGCCACGTGCAAAGACTTGTACGAGTTAGTTTTTGGTTTTTGGAAAACAAAAAGCTTCTGTGATTTTCTGTAAAAATTCAATTTTTATGTTTTTATGGGTAATTTTTCCTTATAGGCGAAGCACAAGTGTCTCGGCACTTGTAGGCTTCGGCTATCGGGAAGAATTTTCCCAAACGGCTTCGTTTCGACCCAAAATCTTTTGGGACAGCGGACTCGGGTGCCTTTAGATCGCAACGGAGCAACTCACGATGGTTAGATCGTGGGTAGGGGCGCTGCCCCTAACCCCGCAAGGGGATTTGCTCCGCGATCGCACCCGAAATCGCTAAAAACGAACCCGTCGGGAAGATTTTTCCGAAACGGTAATGTCTCGGCCCAAATCATTTTGGGACAGCGGGTTTGGGCGCTGTTGGATCGCAATGGGACCCTCGCGATGGTTAGATCGCGGGTAGGGGCGCTGCCCCTGGCCCCGCAAGGGGATCCGTTCCGCGATTGCGCCCGAAACCGCTAACCGGGACCGCCGGGAAATTTTACTTGTAAAATTGTAAAAAATTATTTTTAAAATTACAGAAAATAAGAAAATATATAATTTTGAATTATATATTAATTTTGTGATAGTCATGGCCCAAAACCCAATATGATTGGTTGTGTTGTAATTCATAATACGGCCTGCGTGCCGTGATGTGTTTTCGCGTGTTGTATTTATTTTATTATTCGCGACCTGCGCGTCGTGCCTCGTCTTTTATTCTTGTTGTAAATTAGATTTAGACTCGAATGTAACTCGAGTTTCAAATTGTAATGTACAAATTGGAGCGGTGGAGGGTCCACACGAGATGGAGTTCCGAGGCGGGCACGAGCAACACAAGGTGGTCAAAGGGAGGAGCTTGGAGAAGCTGTTGACCCTAGGTTGACCGTTCGATCTTCTCATTGGCTTGAGAAGATCGTAGTAGGGCCATGACTAAATCACAAATAGATTAATTAATTAATTATTATGTATCTGATGCATGTTTAATAGTTAATTAATTAATTAGTGCCTTAACGATTAGATTAGATCTAAGTCGTGCACATGATGCACCCTTGCGATTAGATTAGATCTAAGTCGTGCACAAGATGCATCCTTATCGATTAGATTAGATCTAGATCGAACCAACTCTAAATGCCTAACCGTGCCGTGATACCTATCACTACCTCGATCACATGTATTGTTGAATCTGCCAAAGCAGAGCAATACATATTATCTTGGTAGGGTACGGAGGGACAATCTTGGTCCCGCCTATCAACGCATGGGTGAATACGAACTCAATTAGATTGAGTATTCCTAGTTACTCGGTTGGATCGAGTCAACTATAGGCATTATTCCAACGGTTGGAAAAGATAGGTCAAAATCACATCTATATTATCTCTCGGGCGTATTAGCCAAAGCTAACTCGAGTTTTAATATAAATGCGGATATTGATTCTATAAACAAGAGTTGCATAGAGATGTAATTGGTAATCGTTACCTATCGATCATACTAAGCCTTGGGCGTATTAGCCAAAGCTAACTCAAGGGTTAGTATGATGTGGATCTTGTCCCACAAGAATTATAGAATTCAGTGGGAGCATCATTTAATTAAAGGCCTAATTAAATGATTTTTAAAAGAATATGATATTTATTTCTGCAAATTTTTTCTGTTGTAGATAACCATGACGTCAAATACGAACACTTTCTCCCTGCGATCTGTCCTTGAGAAGGACAAGCTCAACGGAGCAAATTTCCTGGACTGGTACAGGAACTTGAGAATAGTTCTCACCCAGGAGCGTAAGCTGTACGTTCTGGAGCAGCCCATTCCGGAGGCTCCTCCTGCCAATGCCCCGCGAGCCGACAAAGATGCTTACAAGAAGCATCAAGACGACGCATTAGATGTGTCCTATCTAATGCTCGCGACCATGAACTCAGAGCTTCAAAAGCAACATGAGTTGATGGGCGCTTACGATATGGTTGAGCATCTTCGCCAACTATATCAGGGACAAGCGAGGCATGAGAGATTTGAGATCTCGAAGGCACTGTTTCAGTGCAAGATGTCAGATGGGGCTCCTGTAGGTCCTTATGTACTCAAGATGATTGGGTACATAGAGAACCTACAAAGACTGGGGTTCCCACTTGGCCAAGAGCTGGCCACTGACTTGATCTTGCAGTCCTTGCCAGATAGCTATAGTCAATTCGTTCTGAACTATAACATGAACGAGATTGACAAGCCACTGCCCGAGCTACTTAGTATGTTACAAACTGCTGAGATTAACCTTAAGAAGGTTAAGCCCATTCTGATGGTTCAGAAGCACAAGGGCAAGGGCAAGCCCAAAGGTAAGGGAAAGTCCCAAACCAAGGGCAAAGGCAAGGCACTGAAGCTTGAAGGAGGGGTCGCCAAGGATGCTACCTGCTTCCACTGCGGTCAGACAGGGCACTGGAAGAGGAACTGCAAGGTATACTTGGAGGATCTTAAGAAGAAGTGAAGTGACACTTCCACTTCAGGTATATATGTTATAGAAGTCAATCTATCTATTTCTACATCTTGGGTATTAGATACTGGATGTGCTTCTCACATTTGTATTGATGTGCAGGCGCTGAGAAATAGCAGAGCATTGACAAAGGGCGAGGTGGACCTACGAGAAGGCAATGGAGCACGGGTTGCTGCTGTTGCTGTAGGGATTTACTTTCTATCTCTGCCCTCTGGGCTTGTACTAGAGTTAGTCGATTGTTGTTATGTGCCTGCTCTTACTAAGAACATAGTTTCAGTTTCTTGTTTAGACAAGAAAGGATACTCTTTTATAATAAAAGACAAATGTTGTTCTATTTATTTGAAAGATATGTTCTATTGTAGTGCACCACTAATAAACGGACTCTATATTCTAGATCTTGAGAGCCCTATCTATAACATTAATACCAAGAGGTTCAAGTCAAAAGACATGAACCAAACATACCTCTGGCACTGTCGCTTAGGTCATGACAAGCGCTTATCCCAGCTCCATAAGGATGGTATGCTGGACTCATTTGATTTAGAATCATATGAGATATGCGAGTCATGCCTACGAGGCAAGATGACCAAGACCCCCTTTAGTGGGCCTAGCGAGAGAGCAACTGATTTGTTAGGACTCATACATAGTGATGTATGTGACCCTTTCAATGTCGCTGCTAGAGGTGGTTATAGATACTTCATCACATTTACTGATGACTTCAGTAGATACAGTTATGTGTACCTGATGACACATAAATCTGAATCCTTTGAAAAGTTCAAAGAATTCAAGAATGAAGTACAGAACCAGCTTGGCAAGAGTATTAAAATACTTCGATCAGATCGAGGTGGTGAATACTTAAGCCATGAGTTTCGTGACTATCTAGTTGAGTGTGGGATCCTATCCCAACTCACTCCTCCTGGAACATCACGATGGAATGGTGTATCCGAAAGGAGGAATCGCACCCTATTAGATATGGTACGATCTATGATGAGTCACACGGATCTTCCAACATATCTCTGGGGTTATGCTCTAGACACGGCATCTTTCATTCTCAACCGAGTTCCATCCAAGGCCGTGATAAAGACACCATATAGGATATGGACTGGGAGAGATGCCCAGGTGTCTTTCATGAGGATTTGGGGCTGTGAGGCTTACGTACGACGTCAAGTCTCAGACAAATTAGGACCCAAATCCGACAAGTGCTATTTTATCGGATATCCCAAGGAAACTAAGGGATATTACTTCTACATTCCCAGTCAGCACAAGGTAGTTGTGGCAAAGACTGGGGTCTTTCTAGAAAGGGATTTTGTTTCTAGAAAGACTAGTGGGAGCACGTTCGATCTTGAAGATGTTCAAGATGCGAACAATAACAATAATGCCTCGATGGAAGTTGAACTGAAACCACAAAGTGTTGTGGATGATGTTGTTCCACAAGGAGTTGAGGAACAACAACCAGTTCAAGTAGACATACCTCTTCGCAGGTCTGATAGGGTACATCGTCAGCCTGAGAGTTATTCATTTCTCGTGTCTGACCATGATGACGTTGTGCTCATAGAGGATGAGCCTAACACCTATCAGGAAGCTGTGATGAGACCAGATTCCAAGATATGGCGGATGGATATCAAAAACCACGTTTCTGAATGGAAACATACTCGAGGATGTGTACATGACACAACCTGAGGGTTTTTGTAGTTCCACAGCCATAGGATCTATCATGTGTGCCATGTTATGTACTCGACCTGATGTCTCGTATGCTATGAGCATGACGAGCAGATACCAGTCAGATCCAGGTGAAAGTCACTGGATAGCGGTCAAGAATATTCTTATGTACTTGAGAAGGACTAAAGAATATTTCTTGATATATGGAGGCGATGATGAGCTAGCTGTAAAGGGTTACAGTGATGCTAGCTTCCAGACCGACCAGGATGATTAAAAATCGCAGTCGAGGTTCGTGTTTTGCTTGAATGGTAGTGCTATGAGCTAGCAGAGTTCACAGCAGTTCTACAACGTTTCCATCTCATTCGAGAGATTATCGATAGAGGAGATGTGAAGATTTGCAGAGTACCTACAGAGGCTAACATTGCAGATCCCTTGACCAAGGCTTTGGCACAGAGAAAGCATGATGGTCACACTAGGTCTTTAGGCTTTAGAGCCTATACTGATTGGCACTAGTGCTAGTGGGAGATTGTTAGTTAGAGCCCTAGAGCCAATCATTTGATGATTGTATGGACTCATGTATATCATATTCTTGTATATTAATAAAGGCTTTTGTTTGGTTATTATACTTATTTATATTAGTGCCAAATAGACTAAGTATAATAGCGTCCTTGAGTAGAAGGTTCATACCTATATCAATCGATTAGTTGAATCGATAGTGAGATGATATAGGGAACACTACTCTAAATCATTCCTAGTCGAGTATTAACATTCAGGGACAATGTTAATGCAATAAGACTAGCATGTAGGTCAGCTCGATGACTTGATCTCACAAGTCATGGATATGGAGATATCAAGTTGACACATGGGTATGCATTGGAGAATGTATACTGAATGACCCGCCATGAGAAAGTATCATGGATCGTTATATGAGTGTCATATACTTTCTCATGTGGCTATTAGTATGACTATTAGTCCTTAGACCTGAAGTCACCATGGATCCCTACATAAGGAGTTATGTACTTTAGTTTCGTGAAACGTCACCCGTAACTGGGTGGACTATAAAGGTGATTAATGGGTATGTAACGAATTATGCAGAGGGATGTGAGTGATGTAGATGAGATCTATCCCTCCCATATGACGGGAGCGACATCGCTATTCTTGATAGAGTGAGACCACTAAGTGCATGGCCATGCCGAAATGAGTCAACATTAGATGTTGAGCTCATTTGATCGAGTGCGTCTACTTTGAGTTCAAGATTTAGATTGATTAGAGAATGACACGGTCTATGCCTCACATTGATCAATCTAGATGTCTAGGATAGAAGGACATTTGTCACATATTGTGAGGAGTCACAATTAGTAGTCACAAGGTGATGTTGGATCTCAACATTCTTGTAACTTGGGTAGTAATGATGTGTTGCTAGATACCGCTCATTACTTATGCTCCTAAATGGGTTTAGGGCATTGCCAACGTTATAAGAACCTATAGGGTCACACACTTAGGACAATTAGATGGAGATTTGGTTCATATGATGAACCAAGAGGATTAGATTCATTTGATGAATCATATTGGATTAAGAGTAATCCAAATTGGGCTAATTGAGTTGGACTCAAGTTGATTCATGTTTAAATCAACTTAATTTAATGAATTAGATTCATTATATTAAGTTGGCTTGAATCATATGGTTGGATTAGATCAACCATGAGAGAGATTTGATCAAGTTTGACTTGATTTGAGAGGAAGAGAAAAGTCATGTTTGACTTGACTTTTTGCCACATCACTAGTGAGTTGGCAAGATGTGGACCAATATGATTGCTCCACATCATCAATGTGTGCCACCTCATGGAGGTTACAAGCCTCCATAGCATTTAATGTGGCCGGCCCACATTAAATGAGGAGGTTACACATGTTGCCATGTCATTTAGTGAGGTGGCAATATGTGGACCAATGGTGTTGATCCACATCATCCTAGAGTGCCACCTCATGGGGGTTACAACTCTTAATGGTTTCATATTAATTGCAATTAATGCAATTAATTTGGTGGTTTTACCATGGAGAGTGGCCGGCCACTTTGGGTGTGAATGAGAATTTGATTTTTCATTCAAGTGGTGCATCTTCTTCCTCCTTCCTCTCAAGCTCTCCCTCTCCCTCTCCTCCTTACTTGGCCGAAACTTACCAAGGTGCTAGCACACCTTTGTGTGAGGTTTTCTCCACCTAAGTTGTCCGTGTGGATACTTCTAGAGGACCGGCGCTTGGCGGTCTTGAGATTCGGCAACACCTTGGAAGAGCGGGATTCGCGTAGGGCGCGCATCAAGGGTAAACACTTTTTCCTCGTAGATCTAAGTAGTAGATCTGTTTTTGAACTCGTACAAGAAATAGTTTTTCGAATTTTGTATACGAATCTTTGCACGGATCTACGGCTTTGGGTCCTTCGGGGTTTCCGCGACGCGAAAAAGCGGTTTTCGCGGCTCGAAGAACCCAACTAGAGTGTGCTAGCACTCAAGCAAGGTCTCGGCAAGAAGGAGAAGAGGGAGAGAAGAAGTGTGAGCAAGAGGAAGAATATGAAGATCAATTAGCCTTGAATGAAAATTAAAACATTCATTTTACACTCAAAGTGGCCGGCCACATTAAACCTTGTAACTCCCATGGAATATCAAGAGTCACAACTCTTGGTAACTCCCATGAGGTGGCATTTGGTCAAGTCAAACTTGACCAAATGAAGAGGCCTTGATGATGTGGCATTGGTCAAGTCAAAGTCAAGTCAAAAATATGACTCTTCATCTTCCTACTTAAGTCAAGTCAAACTTGACCACTTCTATCCCTTGGTTGATCTAATCTAACCATTGGTTCAAGCCAATTTTAATTTAATGAATCTATATTCATTGAATTAAATTAATTAAATGAGTCTAAGTCCAAATTAGACTCACTTAACACATGAACCAACTTGAGTCCAACTCAATTATCCTACTTTGGATTACTCTTAATTCAATTTGGTTCATCATATGAACCTAATCATTTAGGTTCATCAAATGAACCTAGTCTCAATCTATTTGCCCTTAGTGTGTGACCCTATAGGTTCTTGTAACGTTGGCAATGCCCCTAAACCCATTTAGGAGCATAAGTAATGAGCGGTATCTAGCAACACATCATTACTACCCAAGTTACAAGAATGTCGAGATCCGACATCACCTTGTGACTACTAATTGTGACTCCTCACAACATGTGACATTGTCCTTCTATCCTAGACATCTAGATTGATCAATATGAGGCATAGACCGTGTCATCCTCTAATCAATCTAAATCTTGAACTCCAAGTAGACTCACTCGATCAAATGAGCTCAACATCTAATGTTGACTCATTTGGGCATGGCCATGCACTTAGTGGTCTCACTCTATCAAGAATAGCGATGTCGCTCCCGTCATATGGGAGGGATAGATCCCATCTACATCACTCACATCCCTCTGCATAATTCGTTATATACCCAGTAATCGCCTTTATAGTCCACCCAGTTACGGGTGACGTTTGACGAAACCAAAGTACATAACTCCTTATGTAGGGATCCATGGTGACTTCAGGTCAAAGGACTAATAGTCATACTAATAGCCACATGAGAAAGTATATGACACTCATATAACGATCCATGATACTTTCTCATGGCGGGTCATTCAGTATACATTCTCTAATGCATACCCATGTGTCAGCTTGATATCTCTATATCCATGACTTGTGAGATCAAGTCATCGAGCTGACCTACATGCTAGTCTTATTGTATTAACATTGTCCCTGAATGTTAATACTCGACTAGGAATGATTTAGAGTAGTGTTCCCTATATCATCTCACTATCGATTCAACTAATCGATTGATATAGGTATGAACCTTCTACTCAAGGACGCTATTATACTTAGTCTATTTGGCACTAATACAAATAAGTATAATAACCAAACAAATGCCTTTATTAATATACAAGAATATGATACAATGAGTCCATACAATCATCAAATGATTGACTCTAGGGCTCTAACTAACACTAAGAGTATCTTGTGTGCAAGCTCAATCAGTCTATGGACTGATGCAAAGCTTCAAGGTCTTGGAACATCCAGTTTATCAAAGTAATCCAGACCTATGGATTTATTGAGTAAACGGATAAGTCTTGTGTATACAAAAGGTGTGATGGAAACGTGGTGGTATTTCTTGTACTATACGTAGATAACATTTTTTGTAGTTGGAAACAATATCAAAATGTTGTCAGAAGTAAGGGTATGGTAGTCCAAATAATTCGATATAAAGGAATTGGGAGAATGTATATATTTTTGAGATCAAAGGATCGCAAGAAAAATATACTTGATACATCAGAAAAATCCTTGCTCGTTTTAAGCATGCAAAACTCCTAGAAAGGTTTCTTACCTTTTAAGCATGGAGTGTCTTTTTCTAAAGAGATGTCTCCGATGACATCAAAGGAGATTGAGGACATGTAGGCAGTTCTTTATGCTTCGGCAGTTAGACAACCTAATGTATGCTATGCACGAGATCAGAAGTCTGTTTTGTCAAGGGCATAGTTAGCAGATATCAAAGTAACCCTAGACAAGGACATTGGACTGCAGTAAATCATATATTAAAGTACGTTAGAGGAACTAGAGATTATATGCTAGCTTACAAGGCAGTTAATTTAGTCCCTGTGGGTTGCATGGATTTTGACTTCCAATCGGATAGGGACAATAATAAGTCAACCTCGGGGTTTTGTGTTTACTTTAGGAGGTAAAGTCATAACTATGGAAGAGTGATAAGCATAGGTGTTTTTCTGGACTCCACCATAGAAGCTTAGTATATGGCAAGCCTCTGAGGAAACCATAAAAGCTGAATGACTTAATTACCTCAAGATAGACTTAGATATGATTTCTAGTTTGTCCAAAGATTATTACAATTTATTGTAATAATAATGGTACAGTAACAAACTCGAAGAAACCATGAGTCTATAAGGCAAGTAAACACAATAGAGCGCAAGTAATACCCAATAAGAGAAATCGTATAAACGAGGAGAAGTTGTTGCCGCCTAGAATGCATCAGATGATGACCTATAGATCTTTTCACTAAGGTCCTTAAGGTGAGAGCTTTTGATGGACATGTTGAAGGGTTGGGAATCAGATGTATGGCAGCAGATATGGCAGCTTAGTCTTTTAGTATAAGTGGGAGATTGTTAGAGTGTATACAAAAAGCCTAGCTTTTGGTATAAACATTTATCTAGAAATAAGAATCACATTGGTCAAATGTCTACATTTATGATAAATGTAGTTGTTCAATTAATTTATATTGTAGATAACATGGTGTGTGGTGTCACACACAGAGGATCATATACCTTATAAATTATAAACAGTAACTCACGACCATAATGGAAAGGAACAAACCATTGGAAGGTCGTAGTGTAATTAGGTAATAGTTTATCTTAACTATATAATTACACTAGTACACTTAGAGTGTATTGAGTAGGACCATTAGAGGTCGTTTCTTTTATACTGACTTTATAAAGAAACAAAGACCTCAGTTATTATGGAAGTGTGTGCTTTTAATCCTAATATAATAACAAGCACATATATTTGATATTTATTTCTTTAATTTATCAATGGGTGAGATTTAGTTCGATGAATCAATAAGCCCGATAAGTTGGGAAATGATATCACTTATAGTGTGTATTGTTGATTATAGAAGGAAACTGTGTCCTAGTGATCTAGGTTGAGAATGTCCTCAAGAGGAGCTCATAAGGATTGTCATGTTAAACCCTGCAGGTGGACTTAGTCCGACATGACGATAAGGTTGAGTGGTACTACTCTTGGACTAAGATATTAATTAAATGAGTTGTCAGTAACTCGCTTAATTAGTGGACATTTGACATCTTAAACACAAGGAGACTAACACACTCATAATAAGAAGGAGCCCAAAATGTAATTTGGGATTGGTGCGGTAGTTCAATAATAGTTCTTTAGTGGAATGAATTATTATTGATGGAATTAAGTTGTGTGTTCGGGGCGAACACGGGAAGCTTAATTTCATCGGGAGACCAAAACCAATTCCTCCTCTCGGTCCCTATCGTAGCCTCTTGTATATAGAGATTTATACCCACCACATACCCACATTCTTACCCAACCAATAGGGGCCGGCCAAGCTAAGCTTGAAGCTCAAGCTTAGGGCCGGCCAAGCCTAAAGGTTGGCCTTAAGGTGGCCGGCCAATAGCTTGGAGCCCAAGCTTAGGTGGCCGGCCACATCATATTAAAAAGGATTTTTTATTAAAATTATTTCTTATGTGGATATCATAGTTTTAAAAGAGAGTTTAAAAATTAAATCTTTCCTTTTAAAGCTTTCTACAAAAGATTAAGAAAAGATTTGAAATCTTTCCTTATTTGTAGATTGAAAGGAGATTTTATTTTTAAGAAAACTCTCCTTTTTAACCATGATAATAATTTAAAAGAGAAGTTTAAAAATTAAATATTCTCTTTTATTAGTTTCTACAAAAGATTAAGAAAAGATTTGATATCTTTCCTTATTTATAGATTGAAAAGAGATTTTAATTTTTAGAGATAACTTTCTTTTTGGAAATTATCCACATGTTTAGAAGAAGAATTTTAATTTATAAAATTTCCTTTTTATTAACCAATCATGAAGGGATAAAAATTATTGGAGAAATTTTTATAAATTTCTAGAAACAAATTAGGAAGTTTTAATTCTTGTGTGAATTAAATTTTCCTTGTTTTGGGGAATTAGAAGTGGCCGACCATTATTATTAAAAGAAGAAAATTGTTTTTTAATTAAAATAATTTTTCTTTTTTATGACAAAAGAATTAAGGAATTTTTATTAAAATTTCCTTATTTGTCAAGACCAAGGATTATAAAAGAGGGGGTAGAGGTGCCTTCACGGGTGATCAACTCTATTATTCTTCTCCTCTCTTTTCCTCCTTGGTGGCCGGCCCTAGCTTCTTCCTCTTCTCTTCTTCTTATGGCCGGCGGCAACCTCTCTTGGAGCTCTTGATGGTGGCCGGTTCTAGCTAGGAGAAGAAGGAGAGAAAGGTGGTTTTGTTTCTTGCATCCCTTGGAGCTTGGTGGTGGTGGCCGGACCTCTACTTCTCTTGGAGAATTGTGGTGGCCGAAACTTGCAAGGAAGAAGAAGGTGCTTGGTGGTTCTCATCTCGGAAGATCGTTGCCCACACAACGTCCGAGGTTAGAAGAGGAATACGGTAGAAGATCAAGAGGTCTTTTAGAAGGTATAACTAGTAATTTTCCTTTCCGCATCATGCTAGTTATTTATGGAAATAATACCAAATACAAGAGGCTTACGATTCTAGTATTTCGAATATGTTTTTCGAACTTGTGTTCTTTTATTTTTCTTTTCCTTGTAATTTGATTGTTCTCTTTGGTTGACCTAAAGTTATTTTAGGAAATTAAATATTAGCTTTCCATAAAAGGTTTTGTCTAGTCGGTGGTGGTTGTTCCCATATCCATGAAGGCCATGTGCCTCGCCACGTCAGTACTGGGAACCAATTATGGAAATTAATATTTAATGGAATTAATAACTTAGGTGATTTGGATCAAACGTGTTAAGTTCCGCAGGAGATCCAAGTCTAAACCTTAAAGAACAAATAGATTAAGTTTTGGATCAAACGTGTTAAGTTCCGCAGGCGATCCAAAATTTAATTTAAAAGAACACATGGTAGCTAGGAAAAGGTTCAGACCTTTGTACAAAATTTTTGTACAGTGGAACCTCTAGGTTTTCCGAGTAGCAACCAATAATTGGTATCAGAGCAAGGGTATTGCCTCTGTGTATTTGGTATTAGTTTAATTATGACATGTATACATAATTTAGGTTAATAGAGGATGTTATAATTTGTGATTATCCATATTATGGTTTACCTATTACTACTAGTGGGAGATAGAGGCACATACCTACCTCTGCTATTATTAGCTGTGTAGTGGATAGTATCTACCTATTTATGTTGACCTTGCCAGTAGTATACCAAGTTATCTTAGTTAATTTCATCAGTAAATATTGGTTTACTCTTGTAAGATCGGTCAGTAAGAGTCTGATTTACACTTGTTGATTTGGGTAGTCGTATATTGATATACCTTAGTTGCTTGTGGAGGATTAAGGTATTCTTGATTTGTTAGAAGATGACTGATTGAGTTTTGTTGGTTTGATCAGTAGAGGACAGTCATACTCTATTTTTAGAGGTTCAAATTTTTGATTATTTGTGCTTAGTTAGGTATCTAGAGTACATTTGAGTACATGACTCGTACTGACGTGGAAAAGACTGAATTAGCCGTATACCATTGTCGGCTTGGTCAGTCTATTGAGGATTGATGTATCCTATTCCATGTGGACTTTAATTTTAGACTGTATGTATCTAGTTGGATTGTCTATGATTGCGTTTTCCTGTATGATCTTTATATTAGATTTTATTTAGTTATACCCCTAAACCATGAGAGTAGGTAGCATAGGGTTTGTGTGGTAGATTGGATTAAATATACTGATTATACATACCTGTGTAGTTTATACACTTGATTATTATGTGTTGTAGGAGTTCTATGATAGATGGTCAAAATTGCATGTAGTGAGTGTATATTTGTCCAGATGATGATAATTTTGGGTTTCTAGTAGATTATACCCGAGTGGTCTGATTGGTTTATTGGAGGTATTTTGTCGATTAAATCTATGTTGTGAAATGTACACATGTGTTTGAGTGTTTTATTGGAGGTATCTTATCGACTTAATCTGAGTTGTGATATGTGTAGATGTGTTCAGTGCAATATTTGAGGTATCTTGTTTATTATATGATTGTTCTGAGTGTATACTCGTGTCGATTATGATTTGTTAGAAGTATTACGTTGATTATACTCTTGACATAGGTGTATATATGTCATGTGAGTGTTGTTTGAGGTGTATTGTTGATTATACCTATGTTGATATATGCACACGGGTTCGGTATGCATTGTTGGAGGTATCACGATGAATTATACCTATGTTGTGAGTATGTGTGGTGTGTACAAATTGGAGGATTATGTCGATCATATATATGTTGTGTGAGCACGTGTGCCAGGTGTATTGTTGGTAGCAGCATGATGATTCTACTTATGTTGAATGCAGGATGTGGAGTGTCTGCATTATGTCATTTGTTGGATTACCCTGTCAACCCATTTTCTTATCAGTGGGTGACTCACTACGATGTTGATAGATTTGACGATGAGTTTGATTTGATTGTTGGATTGTTATACCTTTGGCTGCCCACAGTGATATGTGGTTGAGTGATCTCGTGCAGCCTCTAGTTGGATAGTTAGGTGCCTTGGACACTTATGGATCGTTTGTGGTGGAGCGGAGCTCCCACATATTATTGTTGGTTTGTGGTAGGCGTTGCTCCCATATATTATGGATTGTTTGTGATAGAGCGTTGCTCCCACATATGTGGTATTTCTTGTGATGGAGCGTTGCTTTCACAATGGAGGATTTATTCTTTGGTGATTTATGTTGTTGGTGATCAGATTTCCGACTTATTATCGGAGATCTTATGGTTAGGAATGTTTGTGATATGAACATTATGTATTTTGGTTTTACCATTAGGGCTTGCAGAGCCTTAGATGTTTTCAGGGGCTCGATGATTCTGGTATTTCGAGGATGTTTGGATCGGTTTCCATTGTCTTTGTTGACGATGTTGTGATCTATTTCGGATCTGCGGTGAGTCACGCACATCATCTTTGCATAGTTCTAGAGATGTTTCGATGGGAACATCTATATACGAAGATCAGTAGTGCGTATTTTGGTTGTCTTCTGTGAGATGTTTGAGACACACGGTCACCAGTAGGAGTATACCGTGGTTCCACAGGAGATAGAGGTTGTTACCGTTGGGAGTAGACGGAGTCTATAGAAGAGGCTCGCAACTTCCTTTGTTTGGCTCGATATTTCCGGAGATACGTTGAGAGTTTCTCACGGATTGCTATGCTACTTACACGCTTGACCAGGAATGGCGTGAAGTTCACGTGGTCAGAGGATTGCGAGACCAGCTTTCAGGAGCTGAAGTGGAGATTAGTGTCGGCTCTAGTTTGGTTTTACCTTCTGGAGAGGATAAATTTGTACTCTACACCGACGCATCTCTTCAGGGTTTGGACGCTGTTCTGATGCAGCACGATAGAGTAGTCTCCTATGCTTCTCGACAGTTGAAGGAGCATGAGAAGAACTACCTAGTTCATGATCTGGAGCTAGCTGCCATCATCTTTGCTCTAAAGCTTTGGCGGCATCATCTGTACGGTATTACATTTGAGATTCTCACTGATCATAACAGTCTCAAATATATTTTTCACTCAGAAGGAACTAAATCTCCGACAGAGGAGATGGATGGAGTTCCTGAAGGATTATGATTGTACCATTAGCTATCACCCGGGGAAAGATAATGTGGTTGCTGATCACTCAGCAGGAAGTCCAGAGGGACTTTGGCTTGCCGCCGAGTTGTGGTCACGGACTTGATTCAAGGTTTCTCCGAGTTGGGCCTTGAGGAGTAGGGACAGACATAGCAGGGTATTCTGGTTACCATGGTTGCTCAGTCGTCGATCAGGACGAGGATTCGAGAGCCCCAGGCTGCTGATCAGCATTTGCAGTATTGGCAGCCAGATAGCTTCCGGGCAACAGACTGAGTTCACACGAGATAAGGAGGGTATTATATACTTTCGAGGCAGATTATGCGTACCTCAGTCTCACCCGGTCTTATAGAGCTACTTCAGGAAGCTCATCGCTCTCAATTAGCGATCCACCCAGGCGGGACCCGTATGTATTGAGAGTTGAGACGTTCCTACTGGTGGAACGGTATGAAGAAAGACATTGCGGAATTTATAGCGAGATGTCTGGTCTGTCAGCAGGTGAAGGCCGAGCACTAGAGACTTGACAATTTACTTCAGCGGATTCCTATTCCCGAGTGGAAATGTGAACATATTACTATAGACTTTGTGGTGGGTTTGCAGAGGACATGACGAGGCCATGACGCGATTTGGGTAATCGTTGATCGATTAACCAAATCCACGCACTTCTTAGCGATCCAGAGGACAAATTCCCTGGATCGATTGGTAGATCTGTATTGTCGGGAGATCATCAGAATACATGGTGTCCCTTTGACTATTATTTCGGATAGAGACCCTCGGATCACGTCTCGATTCTGACAGAGTCTATAACAGGCCTTGGGCACGCAGCTCTGTTTCAGTACAACTTTCCATCTACAGATAGATGGACAGATAGAGCAGACCATTCAGACTCTAGGGGACTTGTTGAGGTCATGTATATTGGATTTTTGGAGACAATTGGGAGGACCATTTTCCATTGGTAGAGTTCGCCTACAACAACGGTTTGCATTTGGCTATCCAGATGACACCGTTTGAAGCGTTGTATGGTAGGCCTTGTCGTACACCCACCCTCTGGGATGAGGTTAGGGAGGCCCAGTTGTTGGGACCTCATAGAGCTCAGCATGAGACAGAGTTGGTCCGTACTATCAGACGGAGGATGTCAGAGGCGTAGGACCGACAGAAGGGTTATGCAGACCGGAGTCGGAGACTCTTAGAGTTCTCTGCAGGCGACCATGTATTTCTGCAAGTTTCACCCACGAAAGGGGTGAACAGATTTGACTTCAGAGGTAAGCTAGCTCCGCGATACATTAGCCCTTTCTAGATCATGGAGAGGATTGGAGCGGTAGCTTACATGCTGGCACTGTTGGGTTCTTCGAGCCGCGAAAATCGCTTTTTCGCGTCGCGGAAACCCCGAAGGACCCAAAGCCGTAGATCCGTGTAAAGATTCGTATACAAAATTCGAAAAACTATTTCTTGTACGAGTTCAAAAACTGATCTACTACTTAGATCTACGAGGAGAAAGTGTTTACCCTTGATGCGCGCCCTACGCGAATCCCGCTCTTCCAAGGTGTTGCCGGATCTCAAGACCGTCAAGCGCCGGTCCTCTAGAAGTATGCACACGGACAACTTAGGTGGAGAAAACCTCACACAAAGGTGTGCTAGCACCTTGGTAAGGTTCGGCCAAGTGGGGAGGAGAGGGAGAGGGAGAGCTTGAGAGGAAGGAGAAAGAAGATGCACCACTTGAATGAAAAATCAAATTCACATTCACACCCAAAGTGGCCGGCCACTCTCCATGGTAAAACCACCAAATTAATTGCATTAATTACAATTAATATGAAACCATTAAGAGTTGTAACCCCCATGAGGTGGCACTCTAGGATGATGTGGATCAACACCATTGGTCCACATATTGCCACCTCACTAAATGACATGGCAACATGTGTAACCTCCTCATTTAATGTGGGCCGGCCACATTAAATGCTATGGAGGCTTGTAACCTCCATGAGGTGGCACACATTGATGATGTGGAGCAATCCTATTGGTCCACATCTTGCCAACTCACTAGTGATGTGGCAAAAAGTCAAGTCAAACATGACTTTTTCTCTTCCTCTCAAATCAAGTCAAACTTGATCAAATCTCTCTCATGGTTGATCTAATCCAACCATATGATTCAAGCCAACTTAATATAATGAATCTAATTCATTAAATTAAGTTGATTTAAACATGAATCAACTTGAGTCCAACTCAATTAGCCCAATTTGGATTACTCTTAATCCAATATGATTCATCAAATGAATCTAATCCTCTTGGTTCATCATATGAACCAAATCTCCATCTAATTGTCCTAAGTGTGTGACCCTATAGGTTCTTGTAACGTTGGCAATGCCCTAAACCCATTTTGGAGCATAAGTAATGAGTGGTATCTAGCAACACATCATTACTACCCAAGTTACAAGAATGTTGAGATCCAACATCACCTTGTGACTACTAATTGTGACTCCTCACAATATGGACAAATGTCCTTCTATCCTAGACATCTAGATTGATCAATGTGAGGCATAGACCGTGTCATCCTCTAATCAATCTAAATCTTGAACTCCAAGTAGACGCACTCGATCAAATGAGCTCAACATCTAATGTTGACTCATTTGGGCATGGCCATGCACTTAGTGGTCTCACTCTATCAAGAATAGCGATGTCGCTCCCGTCATATGGGAGGGATAGATCCCATCTACATCACTCACATCCCTCTGCATAATTCGTTACATACCCAGTAATCGCCTTTATAGTCCACCCAGTTACGGGTGACGTTTGACGAAACTAAAGTACATAACTCCTTATGTAGGGATCCATGGTGACTTCAGGTCTAAGGACTAATAGTCATACTAATAGCCACATGAGAAAGTATATGACACTCATATAACGATCCATGATACTTTCTCATGGCGGGTCATTCAGTATACATTCTCCAATGCATACCCATGTGTCAACTTGATATCTCCATATCCATGACTTGTGAGATCAAGTCATCGAGCTGACCTACATGCTAGTCTTATTGCATTAACATTGTCCCTGAATGTTAATACTCGACTAGGAATGATTTAGAGTAGTGTTCCCTATATCATCTCACTATCGATTCAACTAATCGATTGATATAGGTATGAACCTTCTACTCAAGGACGCTATTATACTTAGTCTATTTGGCACTAATATAAATAAGTATAATAACCAAACAAAAGCCTTTATTAATATACAAGAATATGATATACATGAGTCCATACAATAATCAAATGATTGGCTCTAGGGCTCTAACTAACAGGCACTATCGATGTATTTCACGTATTTATGCTGTGGAGATACGTACCCGACCCGACACATGTGCTGACAGATATCTCAGTTTCCGTTCAGCCTGGTGTCACCTATGAGGAGATTCCGGTATGGATTTTAGACTGGAAAGAGCGTCAGTTGCGGAACAAGACTATCCGACTGGTTAAAGTCGGATGGCAGCATCATATGGACGAGGAGGCTACCTGGGATCTCGCGAATACGATCCGAGCTCGATATCCCCACCTTTTCACTTGAGATATGTGATTTAATTTACCGTTCAACATTTATACGCTTTATCTGTTGTTAGTACTTGCTGATGGTAGATAACGAAATTTGGGGACCAAATTTTTATTAGTGGGGGAGAATGTAAAATACCGAAAAAATGACGAATAATGATGAGGGAATTTTCCAGAATTTTTAGATATTTTTCTGGAATTTTTCGGAGACCGTATGGATGAGTTTACGGGGATAAAAACGGGTCCCGGGAAAAGCCTGTTTGGGCTACCCCGTTTTAACGAGGAAATGTTTATATTTATATTTCCTTTTCTTTTATTTCTTCATTTTCTTTCTTCCTCGCCGAACCACCCTCGTGCCCGACCCTCACCGAAGCCTCCTCGCGCCGAGTTTTCTTTCCCCACCGAACCCGTGCCTTAACCGCACAGGGCGGTTTTCTTCTCCTTCTTCCCTTTGTGCTGCAGCCGACGCCGCCCTTCCCCGCGTACAAGCCCTAGCACCGGCCAAACCCTTCTTCCCCTCTGCCTCATCGCCTCCTCGCCACAGAGATCTTCCTCCACCGATTCTTCCTCCTCATCCATTCAGAGCCGCGCGCCGATCACCGGCCACAGGAACCCAGCGCTGATCGTCGGCTGACAACGTGCCCTAATGCTGGCACAGATTCATCACCTTCACTCTTGAGTCGTGCCCTAGCTTTGATGGAGGTGGACGAGCCCTAGATCTGATCTTTGTGCTTTGTCCAGTTTTGGTGATGAGGATCACTACCGGAGCAGTGGTTGAAGGCTCCAATTTGTCCACTCCCTTCTCTAGATTTGAAGAGCAGCCACCAGGTTTTCTCCGCGCATAGGAGGTTACGATCCAATTTACAGAACTGGTATTTTTGTTGAATGTTGTCCAGCAAGTATTGATTTGTGGTATTTGGTATAAGGGCAAGAGCTGCACCTAATTTGACTTCAGTTGTAACCTCCAGCAGCACTTCGAGTTATCAAGGGTGTTTCTTACTTGGGGTAAGTCGTTAGCATAAAGGTTATGGATTTAAGGTTAGGGTTTAAATTCTCAGAAGTATATATATATATATATATATATATTGATTTCGACTTGTAGGTTAGTGGCTTCATCCAGTGTTTGGTCACACTAATCTCAAGTCAACAGTGGAGAATCCAGAATTTGAGACCTTGATGCGAGACGAGCATCTCGACGTCCGAGTTGGACCAGAGTGATCTTTCCTATTGAAGGCGGGTACCTCTTAACTTATCTTTTATGATATTGTCATTTGGATATGCATAGTATTTTATAGCTACAAACAATGATTATGTTTGCATTTGGTATGTCACAGTTTGATACCCATAGCATGTTTTGTTTTGTTGCTTGTTATGTATCCATGTTTATACCTTGTGATTATTGCCATGAGTACCTTAGTTCCTAGAGTAAGTGACATACCATGCTTTACTGAGTTTAGGACTAGATTCTGGATTTTTATTATCTGACATGTGTATCTATATTTTTATATCATACCTGATCTGTGTACCTAGACCTTTTGCTTTGATCCATGTACATTGTTGGTACATATTTTATGGAGGTGGATATGTCAAGACCTAGGTGTTATACCATAGAGGACCTGTACACCCTAGATCTGTGGATTTGACTTACTTATACTAGGGTACACACACACACACACACATATATATATATATATATATATATATATATGGATTTGGTTCAGGATATTGTCATGCTTAGTTTCATACACCATTCGTATGATTGCATGCTGCGTGATAGACTGCTCCATTATTGTAGAGCATATCGCCAATTTCATCACTGTTCGGTGCTCCGTTGGTCAGCTCATGGGTAGCGTGATGTAGCGTGGTAGCACGTCAATTTTGCTCTGTTCGGTGCTTCGTTGGTCCGCTCATGGGTAGTGTGACGCAGTGTGGTAGCACGTCAGAGATCCCTCCCCATCATGGTGTACCGGGAGATGAGAGCATTGCGCTCCCTCATTTATGATTTGGGGTAGGAGTATGTGTGTACTCCGACAGCATCACGTCCACACGGTCACTCATCAGGAGTAGTGACGTCAGAGTGCATGGTTGTCACAGCCCTACCCACTCAGTCTCACCAATGTGTGTGAGATGACTGACTGGCGTCAGGGGTGACCATGTCATTGGCATCATATGCATTTATTGCATTTATTTGCTTGTGTTTGCTGCACTTATATGCAGCATTTTGGTGGATGCATTTGTTTGACATGCATACAGGAGGCATATTGTGTATCTGGTTTGATGACCCTTTTGTTCTGGATAGGAGTTCCTAGTGAGTACAGCTTCCTTAGTTACCTTTCAGTTTTGCATATTTCCTATATATGATTAGGAAGCTGTATTCCATATTTATTGCTGTTAGATATATCTTACTAGGCATGTCTATTGGTATTCGCTGAGTTGTTGAACTCACCCCCGTGGACACTATATTTTTCATGTACCAGGTTGGTTATGATGTCGCTTGGAGTATCCTGTCTGCTGGTCCCCACGTCACCACAGAAGATCTATCGGTTTCATTTATGTTCTGTTTGTTTTATGTGTCAGTGTGTTTAGTTTGTGCTCCGATTTTGTTTCTAGAGTTTTGAAGTTGTTATGTGGTATTTTGTATTATTGTTGGTTGTGTAAGCCTAGCCGGCTAGCAGTTTTGTGTTTGGTTTGTATTTGGTTTATGTCATTTTCCGTTGTGTTTTGATTTTGGTACAGCCGAGTGGGCTGCTTTACATATAACTGCGTGGTTGTGTTTTTATTGTATCAGCCGAGTACGCTGTATCATATAACTGCGTGGTTGTGTGTATATTCCAGCCGCCTGTGGCTGATGTATATTGTGCATGTAGAAATGATTCAAATTGTCAACCGTACAGGGGAGGTGCTGCTGAAATTTCTTCGGACAGGGACTCCCCCGGGGCGTGACACCCTGAATGTTAATACTCGATTAGGAATGATTAAGAGTAGTGTTCCCTATATCATCTCACTATCAATTCAACCAATCGATTGATATAGGTAAGAACCTTCTACTCAAGGACGCTATTATACTTAGTTATTTGGCAACAATACAAGTAAGTATAATAACCAAAAACAAAGGCCTTTATTTATATACAAGAATATGATACAACGAGTTCATACAACAATCATCAAATGATTGGCTTTAGGGCTCTAACTAACAATCTCCCACTAGCACTAGTGCCAATCAGTGTAGGCTCTAAGGCCTAATGACCTAGTGTGACCATCATGCTTTCTCTGTGCCAAAGCCTTGGTCAAGGGATCTGCGATGTTTGCCTCTGTGGGTACTCTGCAAATCTTCACATCTCCTCTCTCGATAATCTCTCGAATGAGATGGAAGCGCCGTAGTATGTGTTTGGTCCGCTGGTGTGAGAGAGGTTCCTTAGCCTGTTCTATTGCTCCATTGTTGTCATAATAGAGCTCTATGGGATCAGCTATGCTAGGAACCACCCCAAGCTCGGTAATGAACTTGCGGATCCAAACTGCCTCCTTTGCTGCTTCTGATGCAGCAATATACTCGGCCTCTGTTGTAGAATCAGCGACTGTGTCTTGCTTTGAACTCTTCCAGCTCACAGCACCACCATTTATGCAAAACACGAACCCTGACTGCGATCGATAATCATCCTGGTCGGTCTGGAAGCTGGCATCATTGTAACCCTTTACAGCTAGCTCGTCATCGCCTCCATATATCAAGAAGTATTCTTTAGTCCTTCTTAAGTACTTAAGAATATTCTTGACCGTTATCCAGTGACTTTCACCTGGATCTGACTGGTATCTGCTCGTCATGCTCAAAGCATACGAGACATCAGGACGAGTACATAGTATGACCTACATGATAGATCCTATGGCTAAAGCATAAGGGATCAGATCCATGCGGTCTCTCTCCTCTCTAGAAGAGGGACCTTGAGTCTTCGAAAGACTCACGTCATGTGACATTGGCAGAAATCCATTCTTGGAGTTCTGCATGGCAAACTGAAGTAATACCTTGTCAATGTATGTACTTTGACTTAGGCCAAGAAATCTTTTAGATCTATCTCTATAGATCTGTATGCCTAGAATGCGGGATGCTTCACCTAAGTCCTTCATTAAGAAACAAGTCCCTAGCCAAGTCTTGACAGACTACAGTAAAGGGATGTCTTTCCCAATGAGTAGTATGTCATCCACATACAATATAAGGAAGACAAATGTGTTCCCTACAACCTTCTTGTAGACACAAGGTTCATCTTCATTCTTGATGAAACCAAACTGTTTGATTGCATCATCGAATCGAAGATTCCAGCTCCGAGAAGCTTGCTTTAGTCCATAAATGGACCTATGCAGCTTGCATACTCTGCCAGTATTCTGTGGATCTACAAAACCCTCAGGTTGTGTCATGTACACATCCTCGAGCAGGTTTCCATTCAGAAACGCGATTTTGACATCCATCTGCCAGATCTCATAATCGTGGTACGCTGCAATAGCAAGCATGATCCGAATGAACTTAAACATCGCTACTGGAGAAAAGGTTTCATCATAGTCAATACCATGAATTTGCTTGAAACCTTTAGCTACCAAGCGACCCTTATAAATAAGTTCATCCATGTCAGTCTTTCTCTTAAAGACCCACTTACACCCAATGGGTTTGACCCTTCAGGTGGATCAACCAAAGTCCATACTTGGTTAGCGTACATGGATTCCATCTCGGATCTCTTGGCCTCTAGCCATTTCTCGGAATCTGGTCTCATCACAGCTTCCTGATAGGAGGTAGGCTCATCCTCAATGAGCACAATGTCATCATGGTCAGACAAGAGAAATGAATATCTTTAAGGCTAACGACGTACCCTATCAGACCTGCGAAGAGGTAGGTCTACTTGAACTGGTTGTTGTTCCTCAACTCCTTATGGAATAACATCATCCACAACACTTTGTGATTCTAGTTCAACTTCCATCGAGGCTTCAGTGTTATGGTTCACATCTTGAACTTCTTCAAGATCGAACGTACTCCCACTAGTCTTTCTAGAAACAAAATCTCTTTCTAGAAATACCCCAGTCTTAGCCACAACTATCTTGTGTTGACAGAGAATGTAGAAGTAATATCCCTTCGTTTCCTTGGGATATCCAATAAAATAGCACTTATCAGATTTGGGTCCCAATTTGTCCGAGACTTGACGTCGAACATAAGCCTCACAACCCCAAATCCTCTTAAAAGACACCTGGGCATCTCTCCCAGTCCATATCCTATATGGTGTCTTTATAACAGCCTTAGATGGAACTTGGTTGAGAATGAAGGCTGCTGTGTCTAGATCATAGCCCCAAAGATACATAGGAAGATCTGTGTGACTCATCATAGATCGTACCATATCGAATAAGGTACGATTCTTCCTGTCGGATACACCATTCCACTATGGTGTTCCAGGAGGAGTGAGTTGAGATAGAATCCCACACTCAGCTAGATAGTCACGAAACTCATGTCTAAGGTATTCACCACCTCGATCTGATCAAAGTATCTTAATACTTTTGCCAAGCTGGTTTTGTACTTCATTCTTGAAGTTTTTGAACTTTTCAAAGGATTCTGACTTATGTGTCATAAGGTACACATAACCATATCTACTGAAGTCATCAGTAAATGTAATGAAGTACCTATAACCACTTCTAGCAGTGATATTGAAAAAGGGCCACATACATCACTATGTATAAGACCTAACAAGTCAGTCGCTCTCTCACTGTGTCCACTAAAGGGAGTCTTGGTCATCTTGCCTAGAAGGCATGAATCGCATGTCTCATATGATTCAAAATCAAATGAGTCCTGCAAACCATCTTTATGGAGCTGGGATAAGCGTTTGTCATTTATATGACCTAAACAACAGTGCCAGAGATAGGTTTGGTTCATGTCATTTGACTTAAATCTCTTGGTACTCATGTTATAGATAGGGTTCTCAAGGTCTAGAATATAGAGTTCGTTCATCAGAGGTGCACTACAATAGAACATATCATTTAAATAAATTGAACAACATTTGTTCTTTATTATAAATGAGAAGCCTTTCTTGTCTAAACAAGAAACTGATATAATATTCTTAGTCAAAGCAGACACATAACAACAATAATCCAATTCTAGTACAAGCCCAGAGGGCAGAGATAGAGAATAAGTTCCTACAGCAACAGCAGCAACTCGTGCTCCATTGCCTACTCGTAGGTCTATCTCGCCCTTCGTCAATGCTCTACTATTTCTCAGCGCTTGTACATTAGTACAAATGTGAGATGCACATCCGGTATCTAATACCCACGATGAAGAAATAGAGAGGTTGACTTCTATAACATGTATACCTGAAGTAGAAATCTTATTTCTCTTCTTCTTAAGATCTTCCACGTATCCTATGCAGTTCCTCTTCCAGTGCCCTTCTTATCCTTGATACAGTTGACGAGGATGTTTAACCATATCATAAGCACCCATCAACTCGTGTTGCTTCTGACGCTCAAAGTTCATGGTTGCAGCATGAGACAAGACACCCAAGAGTTAATATAAATGTGATTTTGACCTATCTACCAACCATTGGAAAATACCTATAGTTAAACTCGATCCAATTGAGTTAACTAGTTACTCAATCTAATTGAGTTGTACTCACCCATGCGCTGATAGGCGGGACCAAGATTGTCCCTCCATACCCTTCCAAGATAATATATGTTGCTCTGCTTTGGCAGATTCAACAACAACATGTGATCGAGGTAGTGATAGGTATCACGGTATGGTAGGCATTACAAGTTGGCGCGATTGAGATCTAATCTAATCGACGAGGTGCATCATATACGTGATTTAGATCTAATCTAATCGTTAGGGCGTATCATGTACGCGATTTAGATCTAATCTAATCGTTAAGGCGCTAATTAATCACTATTCTAGCATGCATCACATATACACACACAAGCAATTAATTAAATATTTTGTGATTAGTCATGGCCTTACTACGATCTTCTCAAGCCAATGAGAAGATCGGATGGTCAACCTAAGGTCAACAGCTTCTCAAGCTCCTTCCTTTGACCACCTTGTGTTGCTCGCGCCCTCCTCGTAACTCCATCTCGAGTGGACCTTCCACCGCTCCATTTTGTACATTACAAAAGTGAAACTCGAGTTACATTCGAGTCTAAACTATTTACAACAGGAATAAATAAATAGAAAGGCACGACGCGTAGGTCGCGTATCAAATATACTACACGCACAATCACATGACGGCACGCAGGCCGTATTATGAATTACAACACACAATATCCAATCAAATTGGGTCTTTTGGGCCATGACCATCACAAAATAATTCATAATTCTAAATTATGTAATTTCTATAAATTTCTGTAATTTTTCTTATAATTTTTACAATTTTTATGAGTAAAAATTCCCAGTGGTCCCGTTTAGCGATCTTCGGGCGCAATCGCAGAATGAAGCCCCTTGCGGAGTTAGGGGCAGCAACCCTACCCACGATATAACAATCACGAGTGTTCCTAAGCGATCCTACAGCGCCTTAGCCCACTGTCCCAAAATGATTTGGGGCGAAACCTTGCCGTTTCGGAAATATTTTCTCGGTAGTCGAAGCCTACAAGTGTCTAAACACTTGTGCTTCGCTTCTACGAGAAAATTACCCATAAAATCTATAAAAATCATAAAAACACAGAAACTTACAGATCTGTAGAATTTCATAAAATTCAAAATAA
The DNA here is from genome assembly GCF_018446385.1 of Zingiber officinale. NCBI lineage: Eukaryota > Viridiplantae > Streptophyta > Magnoliopsida > Zingiberales > Zingiberaceae > Zingiber > Zingiber officinale. The sequence goes on along the minus strand of NW_024589924.1, from coordinate 227,380 downwards.
AACTCGTACGCACTTCGCACGTGGCTCTGATACCACTGTTGGGTTTTTCGGGCCGCAATAACCTCTTTTTGCGTTGCGGAAACCCTGAAATTCTCATGCCACGGATCTGTGCGAAGAAATAAAATATCATAAAAACATTCACGTATGAGTTTTCTAAGCCTAGATCTACTTTAGATCTGCAAGATAAGAATTTACCCTTGATGCGAAGCCCTTCGCTTAATCCCGCTCGTCCAAGGTTCGCCGGATCTCGAGAGTATCAAAGTAGATACTCTATGTGTATCCACACAAGAAAGAGATGGAGAAACCAAACAAAAAGGTGTGCTAGCACCTTTGAGTGGTTCGGCCAAAGAGGAGGAGAGGGAGAGAAGAGAGAGCTTGAGGAAGAAGATGAGAGTTACTCTAAGCACACAAACACATTCAACACCCTTGAATGTGGCCGACCACTAAAGGAGGAGTTTTTATACTCCATGGGATATCAAGAGTCACAACTCTTGATCTCCCTCATGAGGTGGCACACACACATAAGCAACCATGATGATGTGGAGCATCATCATTGGTCCACTCTTTGCCAACTCACCAATGAGGTGGCAAATGGTCAATTCAAACTTGACCACTTCTCTCCCATGGTTGATCTAATCTAACCATTGGTTCAAGTCAATTTTAATTTAATGAATCTCTATTCATTAAATTAAATTGATTCAATGAGTCTAAGTCCAAATTAGACTTATCTAACACATGAACCAAATTGAGTCCAACTCAATTAGCCTAATTTGGATTACTCTTAATCCAATTTGGTTCATCACATGAACCTAATCCTTTAGGTTCATCAAATGAACCTAATCTCCATCTAATTACCCTTTGTGTGTGACCCTATAGGTTCTTGTAACGTTGGCAATGCTCCTAAACATATTTAGAAGCATAAGTAATGGGCAGTATCTTGCTACACATCAGTATTACTACCCAAGTTACAAGAATATTGAGATCCAACATCACCTTGTGACCACTAATTGTGACTCCTCACAATATATGACATTGTCCTTCTATCTTAGACATCTAGATTGATCAATATGAGGCATAGACCGTGTCATCCTCTAATCAATCTAAATCTTGAACTCCAAGTAGACTCACTCAATCAAATGAGCTCAATATCTCATATTGACTCACTTGGGCATGGCCATGCACTTAGTGGTCTCACTCTATCAAAAATATCGATGTTGCTCCCGTCATATAGGAGGGATAGATCCCATCTACATCACTCACATCCTTCCGCATAATTTGTTACATATCCAGTAATCGCCTTTATAATCCACCCAGTTACGGGTGACGTTTGACGAAGCCAAAGTACTTAACTCCTTATGTAGGGAACCATGGTGACTTCAGGTCCAAGGACTAGTAGTCATACTAATAGCCACATGAGAAACTATATGACACTCATATAACGATCCATGATACTTTCTCATGGCGGGTCATTTAGTATACATTCTCCAATGCATACTCATGTGTCAACTTGATATCTCTATATCCATGATTTGTGAGATCAAGTCATCGAGTTGACCTACATGCTAGTCTCATCGCATTAACATTGTCCCTGAATGTTAATACTCAACTAGGAATGATTAAGAGTAGTGTTTCCTATATCATCTCACTATCGATTCAACCAATCAATTGATATAGGTAAGAACCTTCTACTCAAGGACGCTATTATACTTAGATATTTGGCACCAATACAAGTAAGTATAATAACCAAAAACAAATGTCTTTATTTATATACAAGAATATGATACAATGAGTCCATACAACAATCATCAAATGATTGGCTCTAGGGCTCTAACTAACATAAACATCCTGCACATTTAGTTAACTTATTAGATCATAACATGACTTAACTTAAACCTTTGATAATATCAAAATTCAAGTTCGATTTTGGTGCACCCTGCACCAACAATCTCCCCCTTTTTGATGTTTGACAACCAAGGTTCATAAATAAGTTTATGTAATTTGTAAAAAATAAGTAAACAAGTATTTTTTTTAACTTAACTCTCCCCCTGAATTCACTATCTCTGCCCCTTTGACATACATCAAAAATAGGGAAAACACAAAAAACAAGAACTATTCCAATACTTAGAAAAAAATTTCTTGAAATTTTGAAACAAAGTTTTCTAAGCATAGCATTTAAAAATCTCAAGGAAAATGTGCTAAAAGTGGTAGTGATTTGAAAATTATTATAAGATAAGTTTTGAAAAAGAAATTATTGAAAATAATTTTTGAAGTTCGCAGCATATGAATTCTAACCAAAAACCAAGTGTAGGATTTAGATTGTAGAAAATAGTTTTAGAAAATATATACTATTTTGTAAATATTTTGTAAAAATATTGATTTATATTTAAAGTAAGATAAATTTTTAAAAGCACAACTATAAAAATTGTAAGTCAAAATACTTGAAAATTCATATCTGAAAAATATTGCATAAATGGTGGAGTCAAAATTTGAAAAACCAAAGATTTGAAAATATCATAAAGTAGATAAAAAATAAATTTGTATTCTCTTAGGCTTCGAAAAAGAATTTAGTTTATATATGAAAATAATTTGAAAGCTTTCAATTTAAAGTGATAGAAATTATAGAAAGCATAAATTTGAAAAATATTTTATGTAACATTGTTAGGACAAATTTTGAAACAAGATGCATTGAATTAAAAAGTCAATATTAAGTCAAAATATCTAAGAAATAGTTAAAAACTTTAAAATTCTAAAATTTTCAATGTTTTGAAAAATTTAAAATCTTTGATGGAATGCTATCCCTTAATTTGATATTTTCCTAAAAGTCCAAGTATGGTTTGAAAACTAAGAAAAAAATATCCTTATGATGAAATATCCAACCTTAATACTTAACTGACTATCATAAGATAGCAGCTGCTAATTCAAATTGGCCAATTTGAGCTATTGGTTCTAACTAGTTTGTTCCTAGCTAGATAACTCAAATTGATCAATGTATTTTATTTAAATCCTAGATTTATAGCAATGCACTGTTATAAGGATCTGAAATCTTAGGCTAAGTCCTAAGCATCTCACGTCGTTCTATGTTTCAAAATACACAAGCAAGGTATCCTACTGTGCTTGTGAGATGTTGGGTACTAAAACTATAGGAGCATACAATTCTACGGTAAGACCTACGCAACTCCATAAAGATAAAAAAAAATTAAAATCTATTTTGAAAACAAATTTTGAAAGGGGGATTTTGAAAAATAATTTTGAAAAACTAATAATTAATAATTTTCAAAAATATGCTAAGAAATAAAGAAACCTATTCGATAAAGCACATTCCTAAATGTCTTCTTAAGTTACTAAATTTAGATTCAGGTAAGGGTTTGGTAAATATATAAGCTAGGTTAGATTTTAAGTTAATATAGTTAAGTTCTATATTCCCTTTAGTGACATGATCTCTAACGAAATGATGTTTAACCTCTATGTGTTTTGTTCTAGAGTGATCTACCAAATTTTTAGTTAGATTTATAGAACTTATATTATCGATGTAGGTTTTTACATTTTTATAATTTACATTAAAATCTTTTAAAGTATGAGATATCCATAGCAATTGAGCTACACATTTTCCCATCGCTATGTATTCAACTTCAGTACTAGATAAGGCAACACAATATTATTTTCTATTAAACTAGCTAACTAAAGATGACCCTAATAGTTGACATCTTCCACTTGTAATCTTTCTATTTAGCTTACAACCAGTGTAATCTGAATCAGAATAATCAATTAATTCAAAATGTGATGTTTTTGGATACCATATTACTACATTAATGGTTCCTTTTAGATATTTAATTATCTTTTAACATAAGATAGGTGGGATTCTTTAGTGTACGTTTGATTTCAAGCACATATACTTACTGCAAATAATATGTTTGATCGGCTTACAGTTAAGTATAGTAAGCTACCTATCATGCTTCTATAGTATGTTAGTCAACTAATTTACCATTTGAATCACTATCTAGATTAACGTTACTTGCCATATGTGATTTTAGTTCTTTAGAGTTTTCCATACTAAATTTTCTAATTAGTTCTTTTGTATATTTAGTTTGGTCTACATAGTTTCGTTCTTTAGTTTGTTTAATTTATAGTTCTAGAAAATAGTTTAACTCTTCAACTAGACTCATTTCAAATTCATTTTCCATTTGAGTTATGAATACTTTTAAAAATTTAGAATTGGTTGAACCAAACACTATTCATTTTCCATTTGAGCTATGAATATGTCGGAGTCAAGGATTTTAATAAAAAGTGTAGGGTCAATTTGATCTTCTTTAAACCCTTTAGAATTTAGGAAGTTAGATAATCTTTCATATCAAGCCCTAGATGTTTGTTTTAATCCGAATAGTGACTTTTTAAATTTAAATACATGGTTTGGGTATTCTAGGTTTTCAAAGCCTGGTGGTTGATCTACATATACCTCTTCTTTAATTTGTCCATTTAGAAATACATATTTAACATCCATTTGATATAACTTGAATCCTTTGTTAGGATGTATACTAAAAGCCTAACTTTTTGTATGAACATTTATTTTGAAATGAGAATCACATTGGTCAAATGTCTGCATTTAGTAAAATGCAGTTGTCCATTTAATTTATATTATAGATAACATGGTGTGTGGTGTCATACAGAAGATCATGTTATCAGTTCCTTATAAATTATAAATAGTAGCTCACAACCAAGATGGATTGGGATAAACCATTGGAATGGTTGTAGTGTAATTTGATACAAGTTTATCTTGACTATAAAATTACACTAGTACACTATGTGTGTATTGAGCAGAACCATTTGAGGTTGTTCCTTTTATACTAACTGCATAAAAGAACATAACCTCTGTTATTATGGATGTGCGTACTCTTAATCCCGATATAATAACAAGCACATATACTTAGTATTTATTTTCTTTAATTTATCAATGGTTGAGATGTATTCGTTAAATCAATAGGCCCGATAAGTTAGGAAATAATATTATTTATATGGTGTGTTGTTGATTATAGGAGGAAACTATGTCCTAGTTATCTAGGTTGATGATGTCCCCTTGAGAAGCTCATAAGGATTATCATGTAAACCCTGCAGGTGGACTTAGTCCGATATGAAGTTGTGTGATACTACTCTTGGAGCTAGATATTAATTAAGTGAGTTGTCAGTAACTCATTTAATTAATGGACATTCGATATCTTAACCACAGGGAGATTAATGCACACATGATAAGAAGGAGCTCATAATGTAATATGGGATTGGTGCGGTAGTTCAATAATGACTCTTTATTGGTATGAGTTATTATTGATGAACTTGAGTTGGGTGTTGATGTATATACCCAAGGACTGAAGATAGGAGAGATCAGTTATCACTTCCGGAAAGCCTAGTTAAAAGACTGCGGGCAAAGCGTTTCAAGGAAGCACTAAATGGGCTAATAAAAAAACATTGGGAGGACTATGAGCAAGGAGAGACCAAGATAATCCCAACTGCTAGTCATGGCCTAATCCACGTAATCGGACATAACCATCCATGACTGGCTGTGCTTAATGGAAGAACGCTAATAAGCATGGGAACTCATTCATGCATGAAGACTTAAGTATTTTTGATTATTTAATGAAGCATGCGACTTGGGAATCTAATTGTGCATGCATTTATTTTGTTTTGAGTTCCTAGATTGCTTGCATGAGACATGCAACAATAGGACTCTAATTGTGAATGCACTTATCTTGTACTTTTCCTTGTTCACTCCCATTTTATAAGGGAGGTACATCTTAATATGAAGGAACTTAGTTTTTGGTGAGATTGTGTGCTCTCTTATTTCTTGAAAGGACTTTCTGAACTTATCGAGTTTACTCTCGTGGCATTCAACCCATCGAAACTTATCACCCCGGGTGTGGCGTTTCTTTCCTTTGCAGGCTTGGTTCATTCCAGTTCTAGGTTACGGGTCAAGACTCACACTCTTGTCATTTAGTTCTTGGGGTTTTATCCACCTTTGTCTCGGGTTCCATCACATTTGTTGGTGGGGTTCGTATCATCTAGTATCAGAGCTTCGGTTCAAAGGCAAGTTCAAATCTATCTTTACTTGTTCTGCCAAAAGAAAAAAAAAATTGTGGTGGGGAAAAAAAAGAGCGCAACGAAAAGACAAAAAAAAAGAACAAGAAGAAAGTGCAGAAAAAAAAATTGCTTGTGTGAATCGAAGTAAATTGTCTTCAACAATTCTTTTCTTGTTTTCCTTATTCTCAAACTTCTACTCTTTCATTTTCTCTTAAAATTCTTCCATCATAAGTTTCGGTGGTATATTTTGAATTGCTACGTGATATTCTGATTTGTTCTAGAGTTTGATCAAGAACTGAGAAATATCATCAATTGAGAGCTACCACCCAAACGTGAGTCGAGTGCTTCTGAGATTTTCTTTCATTTTGTAGCCATGTCCAACAACCAGGAGGATGGAGCAAATGAGGGGGCTAGGCCACTTTCAAACCTGCAATTACAAGCATTGATGGGGGAGATGCAATGGATGATGAGGGCGGAATTAGAATCTATCCATGAGAGGTTGGATCGGGTGGAGGATGGGACACTAAGAAGACATCAACAAGACTGTATTACTACACCACAACGAAGACATGCCCAAGGGATTGATGTCGAAGAAGATAAAGAGGTTATTGTGGAAGACTTTGATGAGCAAAACTACAATCGGGGTAGGATTGGATATCGAGGAGATAGAAACGGAACTAGAAGAAATAATGATTTAGGAGGGATTAAGTGTTAGCTAGAGCCCTAGAGCCAATCATTTGATGATTGTATTTTTGGACCTATTGTATCATATTCTATATAAATAAAGGCATTTGGATTTTGGTTATTATACTTACTTGTATTTGTGCCAAATAAACTAAGTATAATAATGTCCTTGAGTAGATGGTTCTCACCTATATCAATCGGTTAGTTGAACCGATAGTGAGATGATATAGGGAACACTACTCTTAATCATTCCTAGTCGAGTATTAACATTCAGGGACAATGTTAATGCAATAAGACTAGCATGTAGGTCAACTCAATGACTTGATCTCACAAGTCATGGATATAGAGATATCAAGTTGACACATGGGTATACATTAGAGAATGTATACTGAATGACCCGCCATGAGAAAGTATCATGGATCGTTATATGAGTGTCATATACTTTCTCATGTGGCTATTAGTATGACTACTAGTCCTTAGACCTGAAGTCACCATAGATCCCTACATAAGGAGTTATGTACTTTGGTTTCATCAAACGTCACCTGTAACTGGGTGGACTATAAAGGCGATTACTGGATATATAACAAATTATGCAGAGGGATGTGAGTGATGTAGATGGGATCTATCCCTCCTATATGACGGGAGAGATATCGGTATTCTTGATAGAGTGAGACCACGAAGTGCATGGCCATGCACAAATGAGTCAATATAGGATATTGAGCTCATTTGATTTAGTGAGTCTACTTGGAGTTCAAGATTTAGATTGGTCAGAGGATGACACGGTCTATGCCTCACATTGATCAATCTAGATGTCTAGGATAGAAGGACACTTGTCATATTTTGTGAGGAGTCACAATTAGTAGTCACAAGGTGATGTCGGATCTCGACATTTTTGTAACTTGGGTAGTAATGATATGTTGCTTGATACCGCTCATTACTTATGCTCCTAAATGGGTTTAGGGCATTGCCAACGTTACAAGAACCTATAGGGTCACACACTAAGGACAATTAGATGGAGATTATGTACATATGATGAACCAAGAGGATTAGATTCATTTGAAGAATCAAATTGGATTAAGAGTAATAATAATTGGGCTAACTTGAGTTGGACTCAAGTGGATTCATGTATTCAATGAGTCTAATTTAGATTATTACTCATTAAATCAACTTAATTTAATGAATTAGATTCATTATATTAAGTTGGCTTGAATCAAATGGTTAGATTAGATCAACCATGGAAGAGATTTGGTCAAGTTTGACTTGACTTGAGAGAAAGATTAAAAGTCAAGTTTGACTTGACTTTATGCCACCTCATTGGTGAGTTGGCATTGATGTGGACCAATGATGTTACTCCACATCATCATGGGTGCCACCTCATGGAAGTTACAAAGCCATTCTCTTTAATGGCTTCACATTAATTGCAATTAATGCAATTAATTTGGGGTTACACATGGAGAAGTGGCCGGCCACATTTTTGAATGAAATGGATTCATTTTTCATTCAAGTGGTATTATTGCATCTTCTTCCTCTCAAGCTCTCCCTCTCCTCCTTCCTTGGCCGAACCACATAGGTGCTAGCACACCTTGGTTTTTGGTCACCTCCACCTAGTGTGTTCGTGTGGATACGTGTAGAGAGTTGTCTACATTGACAACTTCGAGATCCGATGTACTGAGGACGAGCGGGATACACAAAAGGGCACGCAACAAGGGTAAAGATCTTCATTATGTAGATCTAGAAGTTTTGTAACTCGTACTCGTATGTTTTTGAATTTTTCTTCGCACCAGATCCGTTGGCTTGGGTGATTCGGGGTTTCCGCGACGCGAAAAAAGCGATTTTCGCGGCCCGAAAAACCCAACAGTGGTATCAGAGCCACGTGCAAAGCTTGAACGAGTTTAATTTGATTTTTATGAAAAATTTAAGCTTCTGTACATTTCTGTAAATTTATGATTTTTATAGTTTTAAGAGTAATATTTCTCGTAGAAGCGAAGCACAAGTGTTTATACACTTGTAGGCTTCGACTACCGAGAAGTTTTTCCCAAAACGGCATCGTTTCGACCCAAATCTTTTTGGGACAGCGGGATAAGGTGCTCTTGGATCGCTTAGGAGCAACTCGCGATGGTTAGATCGTGGGTAGGGGTACTGCCCCTAACCCCGCAAGGGGATTTGCTCCGCGATTGCGCCCGAAATCGCTAATCGGGACCACCGGGAAAAATTTACTCATAAAATCTGTAAAATTATGAAAAATTACAGAAATATATAATTTTGAATTATATATTAATTTTGTGATAGTCATGGCCCAAAGACCCAATTCGATTGGACAATTGTGTTGTAATTCATAATACGGCCTGCGTGTCGTTATGTGATGTGCGTCCTTGTATTTTATTTTTCGCGACCTGCGCGTCGTGCCTTTCATTTATTCTGGTTGTAAATTAGATTTAGACTCGAATGTAACTCGAGTTTCAAAATTGTAATGTACAAAAATTGGAGCTGTGGAAGGTCCACTAGAGACGGAGTTACGAGGAAGGCGCGAGCAACACAAGGTGGTCAAAAGGAAGGCGCTTGAGAAGTTGACCTTAGGTTGACCATCCGGTCTTATCATTGGCTTGAGAAGATCGTAGTAGGGCCATGACTAATCACAAAACTTAGTTAATTACTTGTGTATATGATGCATGTTTAATTAAGTAATTAATTAGTGCCTAGCGATTAAGATTAGATCTAAATCGTGCACAAGATGCACCCTTACGATTAGATTAGATCTACATCGTGTACAAGATGCACTCTATCGATTAGATTAGATCTATTTCGTGTATATGATACAACATCATTTAGATTAGATCTAAATCACGACAACTCAAAATGCCTACCATGCCGTGATACCTACCACTACCTCGATCGCATGATGTTGTTGAATCTGCCAAAGCAGAGCAACACATACTATCTTGGTAGGGTACGGAGGGACAATCTTGGTCTCGCCTATCAACGCATGGGTGAGTACAAACTCAATTAGATTAAGTATTCCAAGTTTACTCGGTTGGATCGAGTACAACTATAGGCATTCTTCCAATGGTTGGAAAGGTAGGACAAAATCACGTTTATATTAATTCTCGGGCGTATTAGCCAAAGCTAACTCGAGTTTTAATTTAAATGCGGATTTCATCCTATAAACAAGAGTTGCATAGAGATGTAATTGGTAATCGTTACCTACCGATCATACTAAGTCTTGGGCGTATTAGCCAAAGCTAACTCAAGGGTTAGTATGATGTGGATCTTGTCCCACATGAATTATAGAATTCAGTGGGAGCATCATTTAGTTAAAGGCCTAATTAAATGATTAAGAATATGATATTTATTTCTGCTTTTATTTCTGTTGTAGATTACCATGACGTCGAATACGAACACCTTCTCCCTGCGATCTGTCCTCGAGAAGGACAAGCTCAACGGAGCAAACTTCCTGGACTGGTACAGGAACCTGAGAATAGTTCTCACCCAAGAACATAAACTGTACGTTCTGGAGCAGCCCATTCCGGAGGCTCCTCCTGCCACTGCCCCGCGAGCTGACCGAGATGCTTTCAAGAAGCATCAAGATGACGCATTAGATGTGTCCTGTCTAATGCTCGCGACCATGAACTCTGAGCTTCAGAAGCAACACGAGTTAATGGGCGCTTATGATATGGTTGAGCATCTTCGTCAACTATATCAAGGACAAGCGAGGCATGAGAGATTTGAGATCTCAAGGGCACTGTTTCAGTGCAAGATGTCAGACGGGGCTCCTGTAGGCCCATATGTACTCAAAATGATTGGGTACATAGAGAACCTACAAAGGTTGGGGTTCCCACTTGGCCAAGAGCTGGCCACTGACCTGTTCTTGCAATCCTTGCCGGATAGCTACAGTCAATTCGTTCTAAACTACAATATGAACGAGATTGATAGGCCACTGCCCGAGCTGCTAAGCATGTTAAGAACTGCTGAGCTAAACCTTAAGAAGGCTAAGCCCAACACTGTTCTGATGGTTCAGAAACATAAGGGCAAGGGCAAGCCCAAAGGCAAAGGAAAGTCCCAAGCCAAGGGCAAAGGCAAGGCACAGAAGCCTAAAGGAGGGGTCGCCAAGGATGCTACCTGCTTCCACTGCGGTCATACCGGGCACTGGAAGAGGAACTGCAAGGTATACTTGAGGATCTTAAGAAGAAGCGAAGTGAGACTTCCACTTCAGGTATATATGTTATAGAAGTCAATCTATCTATTTCTACATCATGGGTATTAGATACTGGATGTGCTTCTCACATTTGTACTGATGTGCAGGTGCTGAGAAATAGCAGGGCATTGACAAAGGGCGAGGTGGACCTACGAGTAGGCAATGGAGCACGGGTTGCTACTGTTACTGTAGGGACTTACTTTCTATCTCTGCCCTCTGGGCTTGTACTAGAGTTAGTCGATTGTTGTTATGTGCCTGCATTAACTAAGAACAATATATCAGTTTCTTGTTTGGACAAGAAAGGTTTCTCGTTTACAATAAAGAACAAATGTTGTTCCGTCTTTTTAAACGATATGTTCTATTGTAGTGCACCTCTGATAAATGGACTCTATATTCTAGACCTTGAGAGCCCTATCTATAACATAAATACCAAGAGGTTCAAGTCAAATGACATGAACTAAACCTACCTCTGACACTGTCGCTTAGGTCATATAAATGACAAGCGCTTATCCCAGCTCCATAAGGATGGTATGCTGGACTCATTTGATTTTAAATCATATGAGGTATGCGAGTCATGCCTACGAGGCAAGATGACCAAGACTCCCTTTAGTGGGCACAGCGAGTGAGCGACTGATTTGTTAAGACTCATACATAGTGATGTATGTGGCCCTTTCAATGTCGTTGCTAGATGCGGTTATAGGTACTTCATCACATTTACTGATGACTTCAGTAGATACGGTTATGTGTACTTGATGACACATAAGTCCGAATCCTTTGAAAAGTTCAAAGAATTCAAGAATGAAGTACAGAACCAGCTTGGCAAGAGTATTAAGATACTTCGATCCGATCGAGGTGGAGAATACCTTAGCCATGAGTTCCGTGACTATCTAGCTGAATGTGGGATTCTATCCCAACTCACTCCTCTTGGAACACCACAGTGGAATGGTGTATCCGAACGGAGGAATCGTACCTTATTAGATATGGTACGATCTATGATGAGTCACACAGATCTTCCGACATATCTATGGGGATATGCTCTAGACACGGCAGCTTTAATTCTCAACCGAGTTCCATCCAAGGTCGTGATAAAGACACCATATAGGATATGGACTGAGAGAGATGCCCAGGTGTCTTTCATGAGGATTTGGGGTTGTGAGGCTTACGTTAGACGTCAAGTGTCAGAAAAATTAGGACCCAAATCCGACAAGTGCTACTTTATTGGATATCCCAAGGAAACTAAGGGATATTACTTCTACATTCCCAGTCAGCACAAGGTAGTTGTGGCAAAGACTGGGGTCTTTCTAGAAAGGGACTTTGTTTCTAGAAAAACTAGTGGGAGCGCGTTCGATCTTGAAGAAGGTCAAGATGCGAACAATAGCACTGATGCCTCGATGGAAATTGAATTGCAACCACAAAATGTTGTGGATGATGTTGTTCCACAAGGAGTTGAGGAACAACAACCAGTTCAAGTAGACATACCTCTTCGCAGGTCTGATAGGGTACGTCGTTAGCCTGAGAGATACTCATTTCTCTTGTCTGACCATGATGACGTTATGCTCATAGAGGATGAGCCTACCACCTATCAGGAAGCTGTGATGAGACCAGATTCCGAGAAATGGCTAGAAGCCATGAGATCCGAAATGGAATCCATGTACACCAACCAAGTATGGACTTTGGTTGATCCACCTGAAGGGGTAAAACCCATTGGGTGCAAGTGGGTCTTTAAGAGAAAGACTGACATGGATGGACTTATCTATAACGGTCGCTTGATAGCTAAAGGTTTCAAGCAGATTCATGGTATTGACTATGATGAAACCTTTTCTCCAGTAGCGATGTTTAAGTCCATTCGGATCATGCTTGCTATTGGAGCCTACCATGACTATGAGATATGGCAGATGGATGTCAAAAACGTGTTTCTGAATGGAAACCTACTCGAGGATGTGTACATGACACAACCTGAGGGTTTTGTAGATCCACAGCATACTAGCAGAGTATGCAAACTGCATAGATCCATTTATGGACTAAAGCAAGCTTCTCGGAGCTGGAATCTTCGATTCGATGATGCAATCAAACAGTTTAGTTTCATCAAGAACGAAGATGAACCTTGTGTCTACAAGAAGGTTGTAGGGGACATAGTTGTCTTCCTCATATTGTATGTGGATGACATACTGCTCATTGGGAAGGACATCCCTATGCTTCAGTCTGTCAAGACCTGGCTAGGGAGTTGCTTCTCAATGAAGGACTTAGGTGAGGCATCCCGCATTCTAGGGATACAGATCTATAGAGATAGATCTAAGAGATTGCTTGGCCTAAGTCAGAGTACATACATTGACAAGGTACTCCTTCGGTTTGCCATGCAGAACTCCAAGAAGGGATTTCTGCCGATGTCACATGGCGTGAGTCTTTCGAAGACTCAAGGTCCCTCTTCTAGAGAGGAGAGAGACCGCATGGATCAGATCCCTTATGCCTCAGCCATAGGATCTATCATGTACGCCATGTTATGTACTCGAGCATGACGAGCAGATACCAGTCAGATCCAGGTGAAAGTCACTGGATAGCGGTCAAGAATATTCTTAAGTACTTAAGAAGGACTAAAGAATATTTCTTGATATATGGAAGCAATGATGAGCTAGCTGTAAAGGGTTACAGTGATGCTAGCTTCCAGACCGACCAGGATGACTATAGATCGCAGTCGGGGTTCGTATTTTGCATTAATGGTGGTGCTGTCAGCTGGAAGAGTTCGAAGCAGGATACAGTAGCTGATTCTACAACAGAAGCCGAGTACATTACTGCATCAGAGGCAGCAAAGGAGGCAGTTTGGATCCACAAGTTCATCACTGAACTTGGGGTGGTTCCTAGCATTGCTGACCCCATTGAGCTCTATTGTGACAACAATGGAGCTATAGCACAGGTGAAGGAACCTCGCTCAAACCAGCGGACCAAACACATACTACGGCGCTTCCATCTCATTCAAGAGATTATCGAGAGAGGAGATGTGAAGATTTGCAGAGTACCTACAGAGGCTAACATCGCAGATCCCTTGACCAAGGCTTTGGCACAGAAGAAGCATGATGGTCACACTAGGTCATTTGGGCTTAGAGCCTACACTGATTGGCACTAGTGCTAGTGGGAGATTGTTAGCTAGAGCCTTAGAGCCAATCATTTGATGATTGTATTTTTGGACTTATTGTATCATATTTTATATAAATAAAGGCATTTGGATTTTAGTTATTATACTTACTTGTATTGGTGCCAAATAAACTAAGTATAATAATGTCCTTGAGTAGATGGTTCTCACCTATATCAATCGGTTAGTTGAACCGATAATGAGATGATATAGGGAACACTACTCTTAATCATTTCTAGTCGAGTATTAACATTCAGGGACAATGTTAATGCAATAAGACTAGCATGTAGGTCAACTCAATGACTTGATCTCACAAGTCATGGATATAGAGATATCAAGTTGACACATGGGTATACATTAGAGAATGTATACTGAATGACTCGCCATGAGAAAGTATCATGGATCATTATATGAGTGTCATATACTTTCTCATGTGGCTATTAGTATGACTACTGTCCTTAGACCTGAAGTCACCATAGATCCCTACATAAGGAGTTATGTACTTTGGTTTCGTCAAACGTCACCCGTAACTGGATGGACTATAAAGGCGATTACTGGGTATATAACAAATTATGCAGAGGGATGTGAGTGATGTAGATGGAATCTATCCCTCCTATATGACGGAAGAGACATCGGTATTCTTGATAGAGTGAGACCACGAAGTGCATGGCCATGCCCAAATGAGTCAATATAGGATATTGAGCTCATTTGATTTAGTGAGTCTACTTGGAGTTCAAGATTTAGATTGGTCAGAGGATGACACGGTCTATGCCTCACATTGATCAATCTAGATGTCTAGGATAGAAGGACAATTGTCATATTTTGTGAGGAGTCACAATTAGTAGTCACAAGGTGATGTCGGATCTCGACATTCTTGTAACTTGGGTAGTAATGATATGTTGCTAGATACCGCTCATTACTTATGCTCCTAAATGGATTTAGGGCATTGCCAACGTTACAAGAACCTATAGGGTCACACACTAAGGACAATTAGATGGAGATTAGGTTCATATGATGAACCAAGAGGATTAGATTCATTTGATGAATCAAATGGATTAAGAGTAATCCTAATTGGGCTAACTTGAGTTGGACTCAAGTGGATTCATGTATTCAATGAGTCTAATTTAGATTATGACTCATTAAATCAACTTAATTTAATGAATTAGATTCATTATATTAAGTTGGCTTGAATCAAATGGTTAGATTAGATCAACCATGGAAGAGATTTGGTCAAGTTTGACTTGACTTGAGAGAAAGATTAAAAGTCAAGTTTGACTTGACTTTATGCCACCTCATTGGTGAGTTGGCATTGATGTGGACCAATGATGTTACTCCACATCATCATGGGTGCCACCTCATGGAAGTTACAAAGCCATTCTCTTTAATGGCTTCACATTAATTGCAATTAATGCAATTAATTTGGGGTTACACATGGAGAAGTGGCCGACCACATTTTTGAATGAAATGGATTCATTTTTCATTCAAGTGGTATTATTGCATCTTCTTCCTCTCAAGCTCTCCCTCTCCTCCTTCCTTGGCCGAACCACATAGGTGCTAGCACAACTTGGTTTTTGGTCACCTCCACCTAGTGTGTTCGTGTGGATACGTGTAGAGAGTTGTCTACATTGACAACTTCAAGATCCGGCGTACCGAGGACGAGCGGGATACGCAAAAGGGCACGCAACAAGGGTAAAGATCTTCATTAAGTAGATCTAGAAGTTTTGTAACTCGTACTCGTATGTTTTCGAATTTTTCTTCGCACGAGATCCGTTGGCTAGGGTGATTCAGGGTTTCCGCGACGCGAAAAAAGCGGTTTTCGCGGCCCGAAAAACCCAACATTAAGATGAAAATTCCAACCTTCCAAGGAAGAAATGACCCAGAAGCTTACTTGGAATGGGAAATTAAGATGGAAATGGTGTTTGACTGTCATGAATTCTCAGAGTTTAAAAAGGTGAAGTTAGCTGCCATTGAATTCACTGATTATACTATTATTTGGTGGGATCAAGTGGTGATGACTCGGAGAAGGAATAGAGAGCAACCTGTGTCCACTTGGGAGGAGATGAAAGCAAGGTGTACCTAGAAGATCTTAAGAAGAAGCGAAGTGAGACTTCCACTTCAGATATATATATGTTATAGAAGTCAATCTATCTATTTCTTCATCATGGGTATTAGATACCGGATGTGCTTCTCACATTTGTACCAATGTGCAGGCGCTGAGAAATAGCAGGGCATTGGCAAAGGGCGAGGTGGACCTACGCGTAGGCAATGGAGCACGGGTTGCTGCTGTTGCTGTAGGGACTTATTTTCTATCTTTGCCCTCTGGGCTTGTACTAGAGTTGGATGATTATTGTTATGTGTCTGCTTTAACTAAGAACATAATTTCAGTTTCTTGTTTGGACAAGAAAGGTTTCTCTTTTATAATTAAGGACAAATGTTGTTCTGTTTAGTTAAAAGATATGTTCTATTGTAGTGCACCTCTGATGAACGGACTCTACATTCTAGACCTTGAAAGCCCTATCTATAACATAAATACCAAGAGGTTCAAGTCAAATGACTTGAACCAAACCTATCTCTGGCACTGTCGCTTAGGTTATATAAATGACAAGCACTTATCCCAGCTCCATAAGGATGGTTTGCTGGACTAATTTGATTTTGAATCTTATGAGACGTGCGAGTCATTCCTACTAGGCAAGATGACCAAGACTCCCTTTAGTGGGCACAGCGAAAGAGCGACTGATTTGTTAGGACTTATACATAGTGATGTATGTGGCCCTTTCAATGTCGCTGCTAGAGGCGGTTATAGGTACTTCATCACATTTACTGATGACTTCAGTAGATATGGTTATGTGTACTTGATGACACATAAGTCTGAATCCTTTGAAAAGTTCAAAGAATTCAAGAATGAAGTACAGAACCAGCTTGGCAAGAGTATTAAGATACTTCGATCAGATCGAGGTGGTGAATACCTTAGCCATGAGTTTCGTGACTATCTAGCTAAGTGTGGGATTCTATCCCAACTCACTCCTCCTGGAACACCACAGTGGAATGGTGTATCCAAAAGGAGGAATCGTACCCTATTAGATATGGTACGATCTATAATGAGTCAGACAGATCTTTCGACATTCCTTTGGGGCTATGCTCTAGACACGACAGCTTTTATACTCAACCGACTTCCATCCAAGGCCCTGATAAAGACACCATATAGGATATGGACTGGAAGAGATGCCTAGGTGTCTTTCATGAGGATTTGGGGTTGTGAGGCTTATGTTCGACGTCAAGTCTTAGACAAGTTAGGACCCAAATTTGACAAGTGCTACTTTATTGGATATCCCAAGGAAACTAAGGGATATTATTTCTACATTCCCAGTTAGCACAAGGTAGTTGTGGCAAAGACTGGGGTCTTTCTAGAAAGGGACTTTGTTTCTAGAAAGACTAGTGGGATTACGTTCGATCTTGAAGAAGTTCAAGATGCGGACCATAGCACTGAAGCCTCGATGGAAGTTGAACTGGAACCATAAAGTGTTGTGGATTATGTTGTTCCACAAAGAGTTGAGGAACAACAACCAGTTCAAGTAGACATACCTCTTCGCAGGTCTGATAGAGTACGTCATCAGCCTGAGAGATACTCATTTCTCTTGTCTGACCATGATGACATTGTGCTCATAGAGGATGAGCCTACCACCTATCAGGAAGCTGTTATGAGACCAGATTCCGAGAAATGGCTAGAGGCCATTAGATCCGAAATGGAATCCATGTACACCAACCAAGTATGGACTTTGGTTGATCCACCTGAAGGGGTAAAACCCATAGGGTGTAAGTGGGTCTTTAAGAGAAAGACTGACATGGATTGACTTATATATAAGGGTCGCTTGGTAGCTAAAGGTTTCAAGCAGATTCATTGTATTGACTATGATGAAACCTTTTCTCCAGTAGCGATGTTTAAGTCCATTCGGATCATGCTAGCTATTGCAGCATACCATGACTATGAGATATGGCAGATGGATGTCAAAACCGTGTTTCTGAATGGAAACCTACTCGACGATGTGTACATGACACAACCTGAGGGTTTTGTAGATCCACAGCATACTAGCAGAGTATGCAAGCTGCATAGGTCTATTTATGGACTAAAGCAAGCTTCTCGGAGCTGGAATCTTTGATTTGATGATGCAATCAAACAGTTTGGTTTCATCAAGAATGAAGATGAGCCTTGTGTCTACAAGAAGGTTGTAGGGGACATAGTTGTCTTCCTCATATTGTATGTGGATGGCATACTACTCATTGGGAAAGACATCTCTTTGCTACAGTCTGTCAAGACTTGGCTATGGACATGTTTCTCAATGAAGGACTTAGGTGAGGCATCCGCATTCTAGGGATACAGATCTATAGAGATAGATCTAAGAGATTGCTTGGCCTAAGTCAGAGTACATATATTGACAAGGTACTCCTACGGTTTGCCATGCAGAACTCCAAGAAGGGATTTCTGCCGATGTCACATGGCGTGAGTCTTTCGAAGACTTAAGGTCCCTCTTCTAGAGAGGAGAGAGACCGCATGGATCAGATCCCATATGCCTCAGCCATAGGATCTATCATGTACGTCATGCTATGTACTCGTCCTGATGTCTCTAATGCTTTGAGCATGACGAGCAGATAACAGTCTGATCCAGGTGAAAGTCACTAGATAGCGGTCAAGAATATTCTTAAGTACTTAAGAAGGACTAAAGAATATTTCTTGATATATGGAGGCAATGATGAGCTAGGGACATAGTTGTCTTCCTCATATTGTATGTGGATGACATACTACTCATTGGGAAAGACATCCCTTTGCTACAGTCTGTTAAGACTTGGCTAGGGACATGTTTCTCAATGAAGGACTTAGGTGAGGCATCCCGCATTCTAGGGATACAGATCTATAGAGATAGATTTAAGAGATTGCTTGGCCTAAGTCAGAGTACATATATTGACAAGGTACTCCTACGGTTTGCCATGCAGAACTCCAAGAAGGGATTTCTGCCGATGTCACATGGCGTGAGTCTTTTGAAAACTTAAGGTCCCTCTTCTAGAGAGGAGAGAGACCACATGGATCATATCCCTTATGCCTCAGTCATAGGATCTATCATGTACGCCATGCTATGTACTCGTCCTGATGTCTCGTATGCTTTGAGCATGACGAGCAGATACCTGTCTGATCCAGGTGAAAGTCACTAGATAGCGGTCAAGAATATTCTAGAGTACTTAAGAAGGACTAAAGAATATTTGTTGATATATGGAGGCAATGATGAGCTAGCTGTAAAGGGTTACAGTGATGCCAGCTTCCAGACAGATCAGGATGATTATCGATCGCAGTCAGGGTTCGTGTTTTGCATAAATGGTGGTGCTGTGAGCTGGAAGTGTTCGTAGCAGGACATAGTTGCTGATTCTACAACAAAGGCCGAGTATATCGCTGCATCAGAGGCAGCAAAGGAGGCAGTTTGGATCCGCAAGTTCATCATTGAACTTGGGGTGGTTCCTAACATCGCTGACCCCATTGAGCTCTATTGTGACAACAATGGAGCTATAGCACAGGCGAAGGAACCTCGCTCACACCAGCGGACCAAACACAAACTACGGCGCTTCCATCTCATTCGAGAGATTATCGAGAGAGGAGATGTGAAGATTTGCAGAGTACCCACAGAGGCTAACATCGTAGACCCCTTGACCAAGGCTTTGGCACAGAGAAAGCATGATGGTCACACTAGGTCATTGGGGCTTAGAGCCTACACTGATTAGCACAGTGCTAGTGGGAGATTGTTAGTTAGAGCCCTAGAGCCAATCATTTGATGATTGTATTATGGACTTGTTGTATTATATTCTTATATAAATAAAGACATTTGTTTTGGTTATTATACTTACTTGTATTGGTGCCAAATAAACTAAGTATAATAGCGTCCTTGAGTAGAAGGTTCTTACCTATATCAATCGATTGGTTGAATCGATAGTGTGATGATATAGAGAACACTACTCTTAATCATTCCTAGTCGAGTATTAACATTCAGGGACAATGTTAATGTAATAAGACTAGCATGTAGGTCAACTCGATGACTTGATCTCACAAGTCATGGATATAGAGATATCAAGTTGACACATGGGTATGCATTGGAGAATGTATACTGAATGACCCGCCATGAGAAAGTATCATGGATCGTTATATGAGTGTCATATACTTTCTCATGTGACTATTAGTATGACTACTAGTCCTTAGACCTGAAGTCAACATGGTTCCCTACATAAGGAGTTATGTGCTTTGGTTTCGTCAAACGTCACCCGTAACTGGGTGGACTATAAAGGCGATTTCTGGGTATGTAACAAATTATGCGGAGGGATGTGACCGATCCAGTGATACACTGGTTGACTGATCGGTCTGGTGACCGATCAGTAACCAAACAGTGTGTTTCTGTGAATTACCTGATCGGTCTGGTGACCGATCAGTAATCATACAGAAGCGAAGAAGATCGGGAGAAGAAAGAGGGGGATCGGTCTGTGGACCGATCCACCTGAGTCCTGATCGGTCCACAGACCGATCAGAGAGTTGGGCAACTCTCTGTGAAGCGTGTTGATCGGTCTGGGGACCGATCAGAATAGGTCCTGATCGGTCCCAAGACCGATCAGAGAAGGTCTGGACCGATCAGGGTGGAGCCTGATCGGTCCAGCTCTAGCCGTTGAGTCACAACGGCTAGATTTCTGCTGTGTCTTCTGCCCTCTTCACAGGTTCGCAGGTTCAGGGATATAAAGGGGTCGAGTGCCTCTACAGTAGGCGACTGCCTCTCTTTTCTTTCTGATCTTACTGCAATCAGAGCTTTGCTGAGCTCTCATTTTCCTGAAGCTTCGTGGAAGCTTCCTTCGGCTGGTTCCTGCTGTTGTAGGTGTTTCGTGAAGTTGCTGCTTCATCCAGTCGACGAGAAGGCAAGCTGTGTTTTTACATTCTTACTGCCTTTGTATTGTGCTGTATCTTTGTACTCCTATCTTGCTGTTGCAAGAAGTTTGTGGCGAGGTTTCTCCACCCAGAAGGAGTTTCTATTAGCCGATTTTCCGGGGTCTCATCCACCGACGGATTGATAGGCTTCGTCCACCTTACGGACACGCCGAGGAGTAGGAGTATCATCTCCGAACCTCGTTACATCATCGTGTTTGAGGTTTGATCTTCTCCACTTTCGTTTCTACTCTTTATTTCCGCTGCGCTAACCTAAATTGTAGGAAGAAACAAAAATTTGGGGTCGGCTATTCACACCCCCCCCCCCTCTCTAGCCGCTATCCGAAGGTCCTAACAAGTGGTATCAGAGCAAGGTTGCTCTTCATCGGATTAACACCCAAGGGAGCACAAGCTAGAGAATGGATGGACTTGGAGAAGACGTCACGATTCCACCCTTCTATGATCACGACGACTTTGCGTTTTGGAAGGTAAGAATGAAGTACTTTCTTATGACTAACTTAGTTAATTGGAATTGTGTACAAGTAGGTTTTGTTCCTCCAAGGGATGAAGAAGGAGAAATTCTTGAAAAGAAGAGGTGGATGAAGGAACAAATCCACCAATCCGTAATCAACGACGAGGTAATGAAAATTTTTGAATTCTCATTACCTAACGATATCTTGTGTAAGATAGGTGGTTACAACAATGCCAAGGAATTGTGGAACAACTTGGCCAAGTTCCATGAGGGAAGCTCCAATTCAAGTCATGAAGAGGAGTCAAGTGAGTCAAGTAGCTCACTTCATGGAGGTAAGGAATTAGAAGTTGAGGGGTACTCAACATCTAAGGAAGAAGAGGAGGAGAGTTCTTCTTCAAGATTGGAGAAAGAAGAAGAAGCTTCTACCTCCGGAAGGGATGAAGGAGAAAGCTCATATCCACCCTCAACACTAGGTAACTCAAGCAATTTAATTTCTTGTAAATTACATATAATGTGCTTTGAGTGTAGGGAATATGGACATTACAAGAGTAAGTGTCCAAGGAGGATTAGGAAGACTCCACCGGCGCCAAAGGTCAAGAAAGCCGGAGTCTCGATACGCAAGGGTAAGGAGCACGTGGTGTGCTTCCAATGCAAGCGAAGGGGACACTATAGGAGCCAATGTCCGAGGGGGAGGCAATCTCACAAGGACAAGAGACCGAGCACGTCTATAGGGGGAGCTAAGGCAAACCCTAAGGTAATCTCTAAGGTACATTCTTGCAATTCTAGTAGGATGCATGCTAGTAGCCTTATTGCTATTGTCAATAATAATAAGCATGATAACTATAGTAACCGATACACGTGCTTAGGTGCCAAACATGTTAGCCTAGATAAGGACAATACTAGAAAAACCAACCCTAGAATTAACTCATCTAAGATTAAGGAAAACCTAGGTAGGAATCCCAAAACAACTAGACATATGCCTAGGAATACCTCAAAGAAAAATGGAAAATTAAAGCTTGAGGTATTAGAGAAGGAAAATCAAGTCTTGAGGTCAAGACTTGACAACTTAGAAAAGACCCTTAAGAATTTAGAGAAGTCAACTCAAGGGTCTAAGGGTCAGAAATCAAAGCCCAGGAACATGAGAGGTTTGGGTCACAAACCTAAGACTCAAGTGATCAAGCCCACTTATCATAATGTTCCATTCGATTATGGAACAAGACCTAGGGCTAGAAAGACCATCACCAAGGTCACAAGGGGAGTCACCCCTAGAGTTGATCTTGATGAGTCCCAAATGACCAAGGCTTTAAAGCCTAGGAGGGTCATTAAGTGGGTTGCTAGGGAAGTCATCCCTAGTGAATATTTAGTGAACCCAATGAGCTCCAATAGGTATTGGGTTCCTAAGAGCGTGATTCCATCACGCTAGATGGTTTAGGGTGTGTCAACCTTACTTGAATAGGTAGTTAACCTAATCATGGCAAAAGGTGGCACTTCAGGAATTTTCAAGGTGTAATCAAGCCTTGAAAATGAAATGGAGAGTTATTCCTAAGGTGATTAGGATGTGCCAATCACATTTGAGGAGTTTTCTAGGATCAATCTAATTGGTACATAGTGATCTAAAAGTCTTTAGTATATGATTTTAGGTCTATTACACTTAGGAATATAGAATTTATGGCAAAATGATCAAAATTATCAAAAATGGCAACTAAAGCTAGAATTAGGTATTTTCTATACCTTTATATGTTATTTGCCATATATTGTTTGCCATATGCCATGTCATGACATCATATCTAATTTACTATCATTTGAAATGTCATGATAATGCTTAGGTTAGTTATATATCATGCTTTATTTAAGTTTCATACTTTATGACATGACATCATGACATTGGCACATGTTTTCACTTATGATATTTTTTTATGCCATGTCATCATCTCTTGCATTTATGATCAATTAAATTGATTTAAGGATAAAAACTCAATTTGATATGGAAATCAAATTGTTGTCTAGAAAATGCATGAGAACTTAGCTTAAGATGACCTAAACCCATATCTCACATCAAAATTGACTTGGATGTGTTTGATACACCTTAGATGTGTGTGAGATATTAGGATTATGAGTTAGGATCAAGGTGCATAGCTCTTGTACCTAGATGAGCCTAGTTCATAATTGAGGATAATAGGGAAAGCTTGTGTACAAGTCATGTACACTTAGCCCTAAGATTGTGGTCCTAAATTGAATGGTTTAAAATCATTTCAAAATTGATTTGAAAAACCTTGATGAAGCTTTTCTAGTGATAGCATTCATCATTGAGCAAGTTGATACAAAGTTGAGGTAAACTTGAACTATTTCAAAGTTTTTAAACTTTGTATCAAGATTTGAAAATGGAAGTTATTTTCATAGAAAACTATTTTTCCATGATAGTATATGTTATGAGGAATGTATCCTCAAAATTTTATAATTTTTAGAATTTTCTGTAATTTTGTAGGGGTTTCTGAATTTCGGGAGGAAGAAATTCAGAAATCAGACATGTGTGACCGATCAGGAGGTTCCTTGATCGGTCCAGGGGATGCTGGATCGGTCACTGGACCGATCCAGGGAGCTCCTGATCGGTCTGGTGACCGATCGGGCGTGCCAAATTCTGTCTGAAATTTCTGAAATATGCTGTCTGAAATTTCTGAAATTTCAGCTGAAAGTTAAAACACAGTTTGTGTTTTGGATTTCTAAAGGTTTGAAACTCTCCGAGACATTGTTGGTGCAATGGTCAAGGGGGAGTTGACCTTTAGGGGGAGTTTTACCTATTGGTCAGGCGGGAGTTGACTTTTAGGGGGAGTTTTTACTCGTCATGATTAGTGATATGGGGATTATCACTAAGTTGATTGTTGACTTTAGTATCAAGGGGGAAATTAAGGGTTTCAATGAAAGGTATGAGACTTTCATTAGGAAGAAACTCTTGACCTTGAATCACTCTTTTTGATGTGTGTCAAAAAGGGGGAGAATGGGAGAATGTCTAAAGAATGTTCAAGGAAGAACATTAGAGTTTGGGGAGAATGTTCAAGGAAGAATATTGGAAAACCTAAGTTAGGTTATCGGGTTAACCTAACTTGATTATGGTTTTTGTCAAACATCAAAAAGGGGGAGATTGTTGTTGCAACCTTAGGTCAAGGTTGACCTGGTTGACCTGACTCGAGTTGTATTTTGATGTTTGACGAGAATAGAAAAGTTCTATTCTGATGTTTGACGAGAATAGAAAAGTTCTATTCTGATGTTTGACGAGAATAGAAAAGTTCTATTATAATGTTTGACGAGAATAGAAAAGTTGTATTCTGATGTTTGACATAATACAAACTTGGGAGATTGTGGGTGCAATCTTTGGTCAAGGTTGACCTGGTTGACCCGAGGTGAGTCGACCTGATTCGGGAAATCCTGGTAAGTGAAGCCAGGTGAAAGTCCTGGTGAGTGAAGCCAGGCAAGGGAAAGTCCTGGTGAGTGAAGCCAGGCAGTTGGAAAATCCTAGTAAGTGAAGCCAGGTGAAAGTCCTGGTGAGTGAAGCCAGGCAAGGGAAAGTCCTGGTGAGTGAAGCCAGACAAGGGAAATCCAGATAGGTCAAGGTTGACCAGACATCTGGTGAAAAGTCCAAGTATGGAGACTTGGCACGAGAAAAGTCCAAGTATGGAGACTTGGCACGGAAAAGTCCAAGCAGGGAGCTTGGCACGGGAGAAGTCCAAGTATGGAAGCTTGGCATGGGAAGTCGAAGAGGGCTCGGTAGCTCGTTCTCCGGACTAGGTCAGAGAGGGCTCGGTAGCTCGTTCTCTGGACCGGACGAAGTCGGAGAGGGCTCGGTAGCTCGTTCTCCGGACTAGGTCAGAGAGGGCTCGGTAGCTCGTTCTCAGGACCAGGTAGGGTTTAGGGCTGGGAGCTCTAAACCTGGATCGATCTGGTGACCGATCCAGTGATACGCTGGTTGACTGATCGGTCTGGTGACCGATCAGTAACCAAACAGTGTGTTTCTGTGAATTACCTGATCGGTCTGGTGACCGATCAGTAATCATACAGAAGCGAAGAAGATCGGGAGAAGAAAGAGGGGGATCGGTCTGTGGACCGATCCACCTATAGCCTGATCGGTCCACAGACCGATCAGAGAGTTGGGCAACTCTCTGTGAAGCGTGCTGATCGGTCTGGGGACCGATCAGAATAGGTCCTGATCGGTCCCAAGACCGATCAGAGAAGGTCTGGACCGATCAGGGTGGAGCCTGATCGGTCCAGCTCTAGCCGTTGAGTCACAACGGCTAGATTTCTGCTGTGTCTTCTGCCCTCTTCACAGGTTCGCAGGTTCAGGGATATAAAGGGGTCGAGTGCCTCTACAGTAGCGGGACTGCCTCTCTTTTCTTTCTGATCTTACTGCAATCAGAGCTTTGCTGAGCTCTCATTTTCCTGAAGCTTCGTGGAAGCTTCCTTCGGCTGGTTCCTGCTGTTGTAGGTGTTTCGTGAAGTTGCTGCTTCATCCAGTCGACGAGAAGGCAAGCTGTGTTTTTTACATTCTTACTGCCTTTGTATTGTGCTGTATCTTTGTACTCCTATCTTACTGTTGCAAGAAGTTGTGGCGAGGTTTCTCCACCCAGAAGGAGTTTCTATTAGCCGGTTTTCCGAGGTCTCATCCACCGACAGATTGATAGGCTTCGTCCACCTTACAGACACGCCGAGGAGTAGGAGTATCATCTCCGAACCTCGTTACATCATCGTGTTTGAGGTTTGATCTTCTCCACTTTAGTTTCTACTCTTTATTTCCGCTGCGCTAACCTAAATTGTAGGAAGAAACGAAAATTTGGGGTTGGCTATTCCCCCCCCCCCCCCCCCCCTCTCTAGCCGCTATCCGAAGGTCCTAGCAGTCTCATCACAGCTTCCTGATAGGAGGTAGGCTCATTCTCAACGAGCACATCATGGTCAGACAAGAGAAACGAGTATCTGTCAGGCTGACGACGTACCTATCAGACCTACGAAGAGGTATGTCTACTTGAACTGATTGTTGTTCCTCAACTCCTTGTGGAACAACCTCATCATCCACAACACTTTGTGGTTCCAGTTTAACTTCCATCAAGGCTTTAGTGCTATGGTCCATATCCTGAACTTCTTCAAGATTGAACGTACTTCCACTAGTTTTTCTAGAAACAAAGTTCATTTCTAGATAAACCCCAGTCTTAGCCATAACTACTTTGTGTTGACTGGGAATGTAGAAGTAATATCCCTTCATTTCCTTGGGATATCCTATAAAATAGCACTTATCATATTTGGGTCCTAGTTTGTCTGAGACTTGACGTCGAACGTAAGCCTCACAACCCCAAATCCTCATAAAAGACACATGGGCATCTCTTCCAGTCCATATCCTATATGGTGTCTTTATCACAGCCTTGGATGGAACACGGTTAAGTATGAAGGCTGCTGTGTCTAGAGCATAGCCCCAAAGAGATATAGGAAGATCTGTGTGACTTATCATAGATCGCACTATATCTAATAGGATACGATTCCTCCTTTCGGATACACCATTCCACTGTGGTGTTCCAGGAGGAGTGAGTTGGGATAGAATAGCTAGATAGTCATGAAACTCATGGCTAAGGTATTCTCCACCTCGATCTGATTGAAGTATCTTAATACTCTTGCCAAGCTGATTTTGTACTTCATTCTTGAATGCTTTGAACTTTTCAAAGGATTCTGACTTATGTGTTATCAAATACACATAACCATATCTACTGAAGTCATCAGTAAAGGTAATGAAGTACCTATAACCACCTCTGTCAGCGACATTGAAAGGGCCACATACATCACTATGTATAAGTCCTAACAAGTCAGTCGCTCTTTCGCTGTGTCCACTAAAGGGAGTCTTGGTCATCTTGCCCAGTAGGCATGACTCGCATGTCTCATATGATTCAAAATCAAATGAGTCCAGCAAACCATCTTTATGGAGCTGGGATAAGCGTTTGTCATTTATATGACCTAAGCGACCAGAGATAGGTTTGGTTCATATCATTTGACTTGAACCTTTTGGTATTTAAGTTATAGATGGGATTCTCTAAGTCTAGAATATAGAGCATGTTCATCAGAGGTGCACTACAATAGAACATATTGTTTAAATAGACGGAACAACATTTGTTCTTTATGATAAACGAAAAGTTTTTCTTGTCCAAACAAGAAACTGAAATTATGTTCTTAGTAAGAGTAGGCACATAACAACATTCATCTAACTCTAGTACAAGCCCAGAGGGCAGAGATAGAAAGTAAGTCCCTTTAGCAACAGCAGCAACTCGTGCTCCATTGCCTACTCATAGGTCCACCTCACCCTTCGTCAATGCCCTGCTATTTCTCAATGACTGCACATTAGTACAAATGTGAGAAGCACATCCGATATCTAATACCCATGATGAAGAAATAGATAGATTGACTTCTATAACATATATACCTGAAGTTGAAGTTTTACTTCTTTTCTTCTGAAGATCTTCCAGATATACTTTGCAGTTTCTCTTCCAATGCCCGGTCTGACCGCAGTGGAAGCAGGTAGTATCCTTGGCAACCCCTCCTTTGGGTTTCAGTGTCTTGCCTTTGCCCTTGGTTTTGGACTTTCCCTT
The DNA here is from genome assembly GCF_018446385.1 of Zingiber officinale. NCBI lineage: Eukaryota > Viridiplantae > Streptophyta > Magnoliopsida > Zingiberales > Zingiberaceae > Zingiber > Zingiber officinale. The sequence goes on along the minus strand of NW_024589924.1, from coordinate 199,276 downwards.
ACCTTTAGGCTTGCCTTTGCCTTTGCCCTTTTGCACCATCAAAATGGAGTTAGATTTTACCTTCTTAAGGTTGAGCTCAGCAGTTCTTAACATGCTTAGCAGCTCGGGCAGGGGTTTATTAATTTCGTTCATGTTGTAATTTTGAACAAATTGATTGTAACTATCCGGCAAGGATTGCAAGATCATGTCAGTGGCCAGCTCTTGGCCAAGTGGGAATCCCAACCTCTGTAGGTTTTCTATGTATCCAATCATCTTGAGTACATATGGACCTACGGGAGTCCTATCTTGCATCTTGCACTGAAACAGTGCCTTAGAGATCTCGTATCTCTCATGCCTTGCTTGTCCTTGATATAGTTGACGAAGACGTTCAATCATATCATAAGTAGTCAACAACTCATGTTGCTTCTAAAGCTTAGAGTTCATGGTCGCGAGCATGAGGCATGGCACATCTAATGCGTCATCTTGATGCTTCTTATAAGAATCTTGGTCAGCTCGCGTGGCAGTGGCAGGAGGTGTCTTGGGAATGGGCTGCTCCAGGATGTACAGTTTTCGTTCTTGTGTGAGAACGATTCTCAGATTCTAGTACCAGTCCAGGAAATTAGCTCCATTGAGCTTGTCCTTATCAAGGACAGAACGCAGAGAGAAGGTGTTCGTGTTTGTCGACATGGCAATCAACAATAGAAAAATGTAGAAAATAAATATCATATTCCACTAATCATTTAATTAGGCCTTTAATTAAATGATGCTCCCACTGAATTATAGAATTTTTGTAGAATCAAGTCATGGATGTGGTCAAACCACACTTACTAGATTCTAACCGATTAGCTATAATTCATACGGGACAAGATCCACATCATACTATGCCTTGAGTTAGCTTTGGCTAAATCGCCCAAGACTTAGTATGATCGGTAGATAACGAATTTATCAATTACATCTCTATGCAACTCTTACTTATAGGATCAAAAATCTCATTTACATTAAAACTTGAGTTAGCTTTGACTAAATCACCCAAGATTTAGTATAAATGTGTTTTTTATCCTATCGTCCAATAATTGGAAAATGCCTATAGTTATACCCGATCCAATTTAGTTAACTAGTTATACTCAATCTAATTGAATTTGTACTCACCCAAGCCTTGATAGGCGGGACCAAGATTGTCCCTCCGCACCCTACCAAGATAATATGCATTGCTCTGCTTTGGCAGATTCAACAACAACATGTGATCGAGGTAGTGATGGGTATCAAAACTTGGTAGGCATTTCGAGTTGAGTTGATTTAGATCTAATCTAATCGTGGATTCGTATCTTATACGCATCAAGGCACTAATTATCCTACTCTAGCATGCATCACATACACACAAGCAATGATAATTATAATTGTGATTAGGTCATGACCCTATTACGATCTTCTCGGGCCAATGAGAAGATCGGACGATCAACCTAGGGTCAACAACTTCTAAGCTCCTCCCTTTGACCACCATGTGTTGCTCGCACCCTCCTCGTCGTTCCTTCTCGAGTGGACCTTCCACCGCTCCATTTTGTACATTACAAAAAGGTGAAACTCGATTTACATTTTAGTCTAAAACTATTTTACAACAGGAATATTAAAAGGAGAGGCACGACACGTAGGTCGCATATCAAATACAACACGCACAATCTAAAAATGGATGCAGGCCATATTATGAATTACAACACATTTATCCAATCAAATTGGGTTCTTGGGCCATGACCATCACAAAAATTATACATAATTCAAAATTATGTAATTTCCATAAACTTCTATAATTTTACTATTGATTTTACGATTTTATGAGTCGCAACTTCCCAGCGGTCCCGTTTAGCGATTTTCGGGCGCGATCGCTAGACAATGCCCCTTGCGAGGTTAGGGGCAGCGCCCCTTATTGCGAAATGAATCACACGAGTGTCTATTTACGATCTTACAGCGCCTTGAGCCACTGTCCCAAAATAATTTGGGCGAGACCTTGCCGATTCGGAAGGTTTTTCTCGGTAGTCGAAGCCTACAAGTGTCAAAACACTTGTTGCTTCGCCTCTATGCGAAAAATACTCATAAAATACATAAAAATAGAAAATTTACAGAAACTTATAGATCTGATATTTTTCATAAAAATATAAAACGAAACAAGTACATGCTTCACACTTGGCACTGATACCACTGTTGGGACTTTCGAGCAGCAAAAACCGCTTTTTGCGTTGCGAAAACCCCGAAGTCTTGCCACAAATCCGTGCGAAGATATATAAAATTTTACATGTACATGTTTCCTAATCCTAGATCTACACTAGATCTACAAGAGAGGGGTTTATACCTCTGAAGCGAAGCCCTTCGCAAATCCCGCTCGTCCAGAAGGGTTGCCGGATCTCAAGAGTGTCAAATGTATACTCCTCTATGTGTATCCACACGAACAATAGGTGGAGAAAAATACAACTAAGAGTGTGCTAGCACCCTTAGAAGGTCACGGCTATGGAGGAAGAGAGGGAGAGAAGAGAGGAAGAGAAGAGGAAGAAAAAGACCTCTTGAATGAGCACACAAATGCAATCACTCACACATTCAAGTGGCCGGCCACAATAGAGAGGTTATAAACCTCCATGGGATACCAAGAGTCATGGCTCTTGGTCTCCCTCATGAGGTGGCATTTGGTCAAGTCAATCTTTGACCAAATGATGTGGCCTTGATGATGTGTAACACCATCATTGGCCGGCCCTATGCCAAATCACAATGACATGGCATTTGGTTAAGTCAAAGTCAAGTCAAACTTGACTCTTCATCTTCCCTCTTAAGTCAAGTCAAACTTGACCTCTTATCTCCCATAGTTAACCAAATCCAACCATTTGATTCATATCAATTTAATCTAATGAATCTATATTCATTGAATTAAATTGACTTAATGAATCCAAGTCTAAATTAGACTCATTTAACACATGAATCAAATTGAGACCAACTCAATTAGTTTAATTTGGATTACTCTTAATCCAATTTGGTTCATCATATGAACCTAATTCTCTTGGTTCATCATATAAACTCATTCTCAATCTAATTGCCCTTTGTGTGTGACCCTATAGGTTTTTATAACATTAGCAATGCTCCTAAACCCATTTAGAAGCATAAGTAATGAGAGGTATCTAGCAACACATCATTACTACCCAAGTTACAAGAATGTTGAGATCCAACATCACCTTGTGACTACTAATTGTGACCCTTCACAATATATGATAATGTCCTTCTATCCTTGACATATAGATTGATTAAATTGAGGCATAGACTGTGTCATCCTCTAATCAATCTATATCTTGAACTCCAAGTAGACTCACTCTAAACAAATGAGCTCAATATCTCATATTGATTCACTTGGGCATGGCCATGCACTTAGTGGTCTCACTCTATCAACAATGATGATGTCACTCCCGTCATATAGGAGGGATAGATCCCATCTACATCACTCACATCCCTCTGCATAATTTGTTACATACCCAGTAATCGCCTTTATAGTCCACCCAGTTATGAGTGACGTTTGACGAAGCCAAAGTATGCAACTCCTTATGTAGGGAACCATGGTGACTTCAGGTCCAAGGACTAATTAATAGTCATACTAATAGTCACATGAGAAAGTATATGACACTCATATAACGATCCATGATACTTTCTTATGGTGGGTCATTCAGTATACATTCTTCAATGCATACCCAAATGTCAACTTGATATCTCTATATCCATGACTTGTGAGATCAAGTCATCGAGATGACCTACATGCTAGTCTTGTCGCATTAACATTGTCCCTGAATGTTAATACTTGACTAGGAATGATTAACAGTAGTGTTCTCTATATCATCTCACTATCGATTCAATCAATCGATTGATGTAGATAAGAACCTTCTACTCAAGGATGCTATTATACTTAGTTATTTGGTACCAATACAAGTGAGTATAATAACCATAAAGAAATGTCTTTATAAACATATAGAAATATGATACATCGAGTCCATACAACAATTATCATATGATTGGCTCTAGGGCTCTAACTAACGTAACCTTCTTATGGTTGATCTCAACAGTTCTCAACATACTCAGAAGCTCAGGCAGTGGCTTGTCAATTTCATTCATGTTGTACTTCATGACGAATTGACTGTAGCATTCTGGCAAGGATTGCAAGACCAAATCAGTGGCCAGCTCTTGGCCAAGGGGATCGCAACCTCTTACCTACTCCCCAAGCGGTTACTTGCTTGAATCATACAAACACACATATATATACATATGAAATCATGGCAGCGGAAGTGAGGTTTAAAAGTTTGATTTAATCATAAACATATTAACTAAACATGACATGTGAACAATATAATCATATCACATATTAAACATGCTAACAAGCTAATTGTTTAACATAACATGTGAACATCCTAGTATTCATGCATATAACTTGATTTACTATCAACCATTTGAGACATGATTCATGATATCATAAGCATATTAACATGAAACAAGAAGAACATAATAGCATAAATTATCCATACTAGCTCAAGTTATTATCAAAAGCATAAAGTCAAAACATGTTTCTCATGCACAACTTAGATACATATAAGTTTGAAACCCAAATGGATCTATTCCACCATGCCACTGCCACACACATAATTTGCCCTGCTGCTCCTCTTTGTGTAGCCATTCCTTACCCTTTTCTGTAGTACAAGAAAAACATAAAACTATAAGCACATAGGCTTAGTAAGTTCCTTTCCTACTCACAAAATCATAAATCATAAACCAGCCATAGAGTAGTGACATGTTCATTTAAGTATCATAGGCATATCTCAAAAGAGCATAAGCATAACATATGAGAGCATAATCAAAAGGTAATAGCATATTCATCTAGGCATCATAAACATATCTCAATGGAGCATTTTTTTTCTAAAGCATAAAGATCACATAACATGAAATATCTCCATAGCGCATTCTTCTAAAGCATAAGAAATCATATATCATGAGACATGTAGATGCAAGATGTTCTTTTGAAAACATGTAACGTATAGCATGAATGAGTAGATGCGAGATGTTCTTTTGAAAACATATATCATATAGGTACTTAAACATAATCTCAACATGAGGGTCCGGCTTTGTACCACATACATGAATTTGCGTGCATCCTAAATAGATCTAAGGTAGCTAATATTGAACCTACTAGGAACTAGGCTCGTTTCCTTGACCATCGACCTAGGGGCAACTTAGGAGCCCATCCCTTTTTACTAGGCCCGTTTCTTTTACCATTGACCTAGGGGCAACTTAGGAGCCCATCCCCGGTACAAGCCATACAAATGTAAAATAACATATCATGATTCTTGTCACATCATAGCATATCATGTTCTTGTCATATCATAGCATATCATGTTCTTGTCATATCATGAAGAGTGCTCTTAATCCCAACTTAAGGGAAGCATCTCTTAGGCTTTTCATCATACATAAGCCTTACATAAGCATAACATGATGGCATAAAGTGCACATAACATATGGCATGTCATAAGGAAAACATAACATGATAGCATAAGTGCACATACATATAACATATCATAGGTAAGAATAACATGATGGCATAAGTGCACATATCATATGGCATATCATAAAAAAACCTAGCATGATGGCATAAGTGCACATATCATATGGCATGTCATAAGAAAGCATATCATGATGGCATAAGTGCACATACATATAACATATCATGGGTAAGCATAACATGATGTCATAAGTGCACATGTCAATTAACATGGTGACATGAAATTCATATCATATTATAAGGAACATATAAGCATGAATCATGGGTTTTCAAGCAACATAACAACATGGAATCAATATCCTAATATCTCATAGTATTTAGCATGACATGTGAGGCCCTTTGGAACCCTAGGTAACTCCTTAACATAGTTTCCTTGTCTTGGCCGAAACATGTAAGCATGACTCTATTCTTTTTTTTCCAATTTAAAGCATGAAACCTTTACACCATACATAGCATAGCAAGTGAAACTCTTGGTAAGCATATAGAAGTTTCTAACCCTAATGCACAAGCCTTGGCCGAAACCATAAGCATGTGTCTAGGTTTCTTTTAACAACCTAAAGCATGAAACCTTTAAACTAACATCATATGGTGGGTTACTTATCATGAGGAATTATAACAAGCATAATTAGGTTTCTACATTTCCTCTAATTGCTTTTATTTTTACTTGGCCGAACCCCTAAGGCATCATAATAACTTCTTGTGCAACCTAAAGCATGAAAACATTTAACTAGCATCATATAGTAGGTTACATATCATGAGAAGTCATAAACAAGCATAGTTAGATCCTAAATTTCATCTAACCCTTTTTATTCTTCCTTGGCCGAAACCCTAAAGCATCATTCTAACTTCTTGTGCAACCTAAAGCATGAAAACATTTAACTAGCATCATATAGTAGGTTACATATCATGAGAGGTCATAAACAAGCATAGTTAGATCCTAAATTTCATCTAACCCTTTTTATTCTTCCTTGGCCGAAACCCTAAAGCATCATTCTAACTTATTGTGCAACCTAAAGCATGAAAACATTTAACTAGCATCATATAGTAGGTTACATATCATGAGAAGTCATAAACAAGCATAGTTAGATCCTAAATTTCATCTAACCCTTTTTATTCTTCCTTGGCCGAAACCCTAAAGCATCATTCTAATTTCTTGTGCAACCTAAAGCATGAAAACATTTAACTAGCATCATATAGTAGGTTACATATCATGAGAAGTCATAAACAAGCATAGTTAGATCCTAAATTTCATCTACCTTCTTTTATTCTTACTTGGCCGAAACCTTAGGAGCATGGATCTAACTTTTCATTCAACCTAAAGCATGAGATCATTAAACTAGCATCACATAGTAGGTTACATATCATGAAGAGTCATAACGAAGCATAGTTAGGTCCTAAATTTCATTTACCTTCTTTTATTCTTACTTGGCCGAAACATGTAAGGCAAGACCCTAGTTTTCAAGCAAACTTTAAGCATAAAAACATACGAAGCTACTTGTACTGCAGGTGAGCGGAATACTTACATCCTCTCGCTTGATTCACTAAGAGAATACCCTTGCTTCGTGAAACTTCCCTAGGAAGGGGACCTTAGCTTGGTTCGGCAATGGTGAGGAAGGATGGCTTGATTTCAGTGGAGAGGAGGAGGAATGAGGAAGAGGGAAGCAAAAATGAAGTTTTCCTTTCCTATTTTCCTATTTATTCTCAATGAAGGAAGAAGGCAAAACCAACTTCTCATTGAAAGAAGAAGAAGAAAACTTAAAATTTTCCTTCTTAATGAAAGGGAGTCTTCTCTTTCCCTACCTTTAACTACAATTTCCCTCTCTTTTATAACAGCACACCCCTACTGGGGCTACTGGTTATTACCTAGAACCACTTTCTAAGAGGTCCAAGGTTCAAACATTGGTCATACCTCTTTTTGGTTCTAATTTTTCCTTTTATTTTGGAAAAATCCACATAAGGCCTATTCTAATCATGCAACAATTCATATGAAATCATTAGGGATCCTATGGGTGTTACAGGGGAATCCCAACCTCTGTAGGTTTTCTATGTACCCAATCATCATGAGTACATATGGACCTATGAGAGTCCCGTCTTGCATCTTGCACTGAAACAGTGCCTTAGAGATCTCGAATCTCTCGTGCCTAGCTTGTCCTTGATATAGTTGACGAAGATGTTCAACGATATCATAAGCACCCATCAACTCATGTTGCTTCTGAAGCTCAGAGTTCATGGTCGCGAGCATGAGACAGGACACATCTAATGCGTCATCATGATGCTTCTTATAAGAATCACGGTCAGCTCGCGTGGCAGTGGCAGGAGGTGCCTCGGGAATAGACTGCTCCAGGACATACAGTTTTCGTTCTTGTGTGAGAACAATTCTCAGGTTCCTGTACTAGTCCAGGAAGTTAGCTCCATTGAGCTTGTCCTTATCAAGGACAGAACGCAGGGAGAAGGTGTTCATGTTTGACGACATGACAATCTACAACAGAAAATGAAGAAAATAAATAATCATATTCCACTAATCATTTAATTAGGCCTTTAACTAAATGATGCTCCCACTGAATTATAGAACTTTTGTAGAATCAAGTCATGGATGTGGTCAAACCACACCTACTAGATTCTAACCAACTAGCTATAATTCTTGTGGGACAAGATCCACATCATACTACGCCTTGAGTTAGCTTTGGCTAAATAACCCAAGACTTAGTATGATCGGTAGGTAACTAATTACCAATTACATCTCTATGAAACTCTTGTTTATAGGATCAAGATCTGCATATATATTAAAACTTGAGTTAACTTTCGCTAAATCGCCCAAGAATTAATATAAATGTGATTTCGACCTATCTACCAACCATTGGAAAATGCCTATAGTTAAACCCGATCTAATTGAGTTTAAATAGTTTTACTCAATCTGATTGAGTTTGTACTCACCCATGCGTTGATAGGCGGTACCAAGATTGTCCCTCCGCACCCTACCAAGATAATATGCGTTGCTCTGCTTTGGCAGATTCAACAACAACATGTGATCGAGGTAGTGATGGGTATCACGGTATGGTAGACATTTTGAGTTGTCATGATTAAGATCTAATCTAATCGTTGATGTGTATCATATACGCGATTTAGATCTAATATAATCGTGGTGCATCATATACACGATTTAGATCTAATCTAATCGTTAAAGCACTAATTAATTACTCTACACTAGCATGCATCACATACACACATAAGCAATTAATTAAATTTTGTTAGTCATGGCCTTACTACGATCTTCTCAAGCCAATGAGAAGATCAGACGGTCAACCTAGGGTCAACAACTTCTCCAAGCTCCTCCCTTTGACCGCCATGTGTTGTCGCACCTCCTCGTAACTCCTCCTCGAGTGGACCTTCCACCGCTTCAATTTTTGTACATTACAAATTTGAAACTCGAGTTACATTCGAGTCTAAACTATTTACAACAGGAATATAAAATAAAGGAAGGCACGACGCGCAGGTCGCGATCATATACAACACGCACAAACACACACAATGGCACGCAGGCCATATTATGAATTACAACACAATTTTTCCAATCTAATTGGGGTTTTGGGCCATGACCATCACAAAATTATGCATAATACTAAATTATGTATTTTCATCAATTTCTATATTTTTTACTACCCTTTTTACAATTTTATGAGTCAAAATTTTCCGGCGGTCTCGTTTAGCGATTTTCAGGCGCGATCGCGGGACAATACCCCTTGCGGGGTTAGGGGTAGCACCCCTTCTCATGAAATGAATATCACGAGTGTCCTACGACGATCTTACAGCGCCTTAAGCCATTGTCCCAAAACGATTTGGGCGAAACCTTGCCGTTTCAGAAAGGTTTTGTCAGTAGTCGAAGCCTACAAGTGTCCAAACACTTGTTGCTTCGCCTATACGAGAAAAATACCCATAAAATCTATAAAAATTGTAAATATACAGAAACTTACAGATCTGAATGTTTTTCATAAAAACAAAAATGAAACTCGTACACGCTTCGCACGTGGCTCTGATACCACTGTTGGGACTTTCGTGCTGCAAAAATGACTTTTTACGTTGCGGAAACCCCGAAGTACCATGCCACTGGATCCGTGCGAAGATAAAAATTTTGTAATTTCGTGTACAAGTTTCTCTAATCCTAGATCTACCTTAGATCTACATGGAAGAAAGATATACCTTTCTAGAGAAGCCCTTCACTTATCCCGCTCGTCCAAGGTTCGCCGGATCTCAAGGGTGTCAAGTGAACATCCCTCTATGTGTATCCACACGAACGATTAGGTGGAGAAAAACCTCTTAAGTGTGCTAACACTCAAGGAGGTTTCGGCCAAGGTGGAGAAGAGGGAGAGAAGAAGAAAGCAAGGAGGAAGAAGATGGAGTTACAAAACAAAAATGAAACTCTCTCAATGAGTTAAGTGGTCGGCCACTTCAAGGAGAGGTTTTAAACCTCCATGGGATATCAAGAGTCACAACTCTTGATCTCCCTCATGATGTGGCACACACATAAGCCAACCTTGATGATGTGGAACATCATCATTGGCCCACTTAATGCCAACTCACAAATGAGGTGGCAATGGTCAAGTCAAACTTGACCTTTCATCTTCCCTCTCAAGTCAAGTCAAACTTGACCACTTCTCTCCCATGGTTGATCAAATCTAACCATTTGATTCTAATCAATTTAATATAATGAATCTCTATTCATTGGATTAAATTGATTCAATGAAACATAATCTAAATTAGATCCATTGAACACATGAATCAAATTGAGTCCAACTCAATTAGTTTAATTTGGATTACTCTAAATCCAATTTGGTTCATCACATGAATCCTTTTGATTCATAAAATGAACCTAATCTCCATCTAATTGTCCTTTGTGGGTGACCCTATAGGTTCTTGTAACGTTGACAATGCTCCTAAACCCATTTAGAAGCATAAGTAATGAGCGGTATCTAGCAACATATCATTACTACCCAAGTTACAAGAATGTTGAGATCCAACATCACCTTGTGACTACTAATTGTGACTCTTCACATTATATGATAAGTGCCCTTCTATCCTTGACATCTAGATTGATCAATTTGAGGCATAGACGGTGTTATCCTCTGATCAATCTAAATCTTGAACTCCAAGTAGACTCACTCTAATCAAATGAGCTCAATATCTCATATTGACTCACTTGGGCATGGCCATGCACTTAGTGGTCTCACTCTATCAAGAATAACAATGTCACTCCCGTTATATAGGAGGGATAGATCCCATCTACATCACTCACATCCCTCTGCATAATTTGTTACATACTCAGTAATCGCCTTTATAGTCCACCCAGTTACGAGTGACGTTTGACGAAGCCAAAGTATGCAACTCCTTATGTAGGGAACCATGGTGACTTCAGGTCCAAGGACTAATTAATAGTCATACTAATAGTCACATGAGAAAGTATATGACACTCATATAACGATCCATGATACTTTCTCATGGCGGGTCATTCAGTATACATTCTCCAATGCATACCCATGTGTCAACTTGATATCTCTATATCCATGACTTGTGAGATCAAGTCATCGAGTTGACCTACATGCTAGTCTCGTCACATTAACATTGTCTCTGAATGTTAATACTTAACTAGGAATGATTAAGAGTAGTGTTCTCTATATCATCTCACTATCGATTCAACCAATCGATGATATAGATAAGAACCTTCTAGTCAAGGACATTATTATACTTAGTTATTTGGCACCAATACAAGTAAGTATAATAACCAAAAAGAAATTCCTTTATATACATAATACAACGAATCCATACAAAAATCATCATATGATTGGCTCTAGGACTCTAACTAACAGAGTTAGCTTTGGCTAATCACCCAAGACTTGTATAAATAGGTAGGCAACGTGTACCAATTGGACAAAATCCATATTATACTTTTCTTGAGTTAGCTTTGGCTAATCGCCCAAGATTTGCATAACTTAGGTAGACAACGTTCACCAATTACATCCTATGTAACTCTTGTATCCTTTGATGAACAACACTGTTTGTTCGTTTTCCCAACTTATGAAATACATATTATAATTTATCTTGAGTTAGCTTTGGCTAATCGCCCAAGACTAGTATAATATGATTTTCATCTTATGGGATATGCCTTTAAGTTCTCAATCCAATTGAGGTAACTTAATTAAGTCATACCCAAAGGTCAATAGTCGAACATCACAATTGTCCAGTCGCACTCTACCAAGATAAAACGAGTCACTTTGCTTTGGCAAACCTGACTACAGATGATCGAGGTAGTAGTGAGTACCAAACTTTGGTAGGCATATGTAAATGACCTAATTACGATAGCTACACATGCATCACATACATCATGGCATATATCAACATATACACAAGTTTAAACGTGACATGGTTATGGCCCCATAAACTATGATCTTCTCAAGCCAATGAGAAGAGTGATAAGTCAACCTAGGTACAAGCAGCTTCTCCAAGCGCTTCCTTGGTTGCCATGTGTTGTTGTCCTTCCTTCCTTTTCACCCGTCATCCAGAAGACTATCTCTTTCTAATTTTGTACATTACAAAATCTAAAGAAACTCGAGTTACATTCGAGTGCAATCTAATTATAACAAGAATAAAGGGAATGAAGGCACAACACGCAGACCATATTATAAATTACAACATTACACACATCCAATCACATTGGGGTTAAAGGGCCATAACCATGCACCATGCCATTTATATTCACAATATACTAATGACATAAAATTTACTAGGATTGGAGCAACTAATTATGAGCCGCAACGCCATGGCGGTCCCGCAAACGCACAGCGGAAAAACCTATTTCCTCCAAAAGATCCATGCGAAGGGAAACATAGTCTTATACTAAGTTAGATCTAAAGACATGATAGAGTTATACCTTTGAAGCATGCTCACGATCTCCTGCCTCTACGGTATTCACACGAACAAGTCTTGCCTTCGTTTGTCGCACAAACTCAACAAGATGGAGAAGAACACACAAGGTTGTGCTAGCAACCTACAAGTGTGTTCCGGCCAAGATGGGAAGGAGGAAGAAGAAGAAGCAAAAGAGACCTTTCACCTCCTCAAATGATGAAAATCTTATGAAAAATATCATCCAAATGATATTTATCGCCATCCCATGGAATACCAAGAGTCTCCACCCTTTCATCTTCTAATCTAATGGCTCAAAATCAACCATTCAATCTAATGGTTGAATTTTGACCATTCAACTTTCTTGGTGAACTCAAGTTCACCCAATGAGTCTAACCCATTGATTCCCATGCAATTCGACTCAATCCAACAATTGGATCTAATTCAGATTACACTTAATCCAATGAGTGGGTTCATTCGAGTCTAACTCAATGATTAATCCAAAAAGTCTAATCATAACAATCTCCCACTAGCACTAGTGTCAATCACCACTAAGATGACACCAACACTTTGGATTTACCCATTATTCTTAATATCCTTTGTATTTTAGTCAAACTAAAATACCCGTCTCCATATCTATTTGTTCTTTGTGTGTGACCCTGTAGGCTCTCGTAACGTTAGCAATGTATCCAAATCAACATTTGCGATACATAAGCAATGAGTGGCATCTAGTAAGGCATCATTGCTACCCAAGTGACGAGAAAGTCGTGATCCGACCTAACCTTTACGTGGCTATCATGTTGTATGACTTGGTCCCTCTATCTTGATATCTAGATTGATCAATGAGGCATAGACCGTGTCATCCTCTTATCAATCTTTGTGTTTCTTGATCTCCAAGTAGACACACTCAATCAAATAAGCTCATTATCTCATATTGACTCATTTGCGCATGGTCATGTTTTCTTGTGTCCAACTAATCAAGGGGCCCACAGATATCATTTTTATCATATGGAAGGAATAGATTCCATCTACATCACTCACATCCTTCTATATAATTTATTGCACACCCAGTGATCGACTTTATAGTCCACCCTGTTACGGGTGACGTTTGACGATACCAAAGTAACAACTCCTTATGTAGGAAACCGTAGTGACTTCAGGTCAAAGAACTATTCATACCAATAGTCACATGAGAATGTTTATGACACTCATACGACGATCCATGAAATATTCTCATGGCGGGTTATTCAGTATATATTCTCTAATATATACCCATGTGTCAACCTGATATCTCATATCCATGAATTGTGAGATTAAGTCATCCGTTGACTTACATGTTAGTCTCAATACATTAATATTGTCCTTGTATATTAATGCTCGACTAGGAATAGTTAAGTAGTAGTGTTCTCTACAATATCTCATTATCAATTCAACCAATTGATTATTGTAGATAAGAACCTACTACCCAAGGACATTATTATATTTATTCAATCGACACTGAACTGCAATAAATATAATAACCCTTTAACCTTTGCCTTTTATTAATAGTGATATATGATACAAAATGAGCCCTTTACAATCATCTCATAATTGGTACTAGGGCTAATACTAACAAACAGGAGCAGGGGTTATATAATCCACATCATCTTCTTCCATACCTCTATTTTTGCGGTGATCTGTAGTCGAGATCGCCATATTTATTCAATCGGCACTGAACTGCAATAAATATAATAACCCTTTAACCTTTTCCTTTTATTAATAGTGATATATGATACAAAATGAGCCCTTTACAATAATCTCATAATTGATATTAGGGCTAATATTAACAAACAGGAGTAGGGGTTATATAATCCACATCATCTTCTTCCATACCTCTATTTTTGCGGTGATCTGTAGTCGAGATTGCCAGATTTATTACTACCGGTAAGGTACCTCCAGTGTTAGCCTGTTACTGTTGTAATTCTTTTTGAACCCTGGAGTTGATGAGTAACCCCAAGTCTTCTTGGCTCAAAGTAATAGTGTTAGGCTTTCCAACGTCCTCCATCACGTAGTCTCAGATTCAGATAAGATTTCCCACAGACGACACCAAATTTGATCATGTATGAGAGCTTGCAGGATGAAGCACTAGGCGACGACGAGCGATAGCAAATAGTGATGCTAATTTCGATGAACGAGGAAGGGTCCGAGAAAACCACAGCAGACCTCCCAAACACTTAAATGCAGCACAAAAGACCCTAGAAAACCAAAGCGGATCTATGAATAATACCTTGCAAAAAGGAATTCCGGCAAGGTGGTTCTATGGATCGGCCAAAGCTCGGCAATCCAATAGATGAGATGATCTCGTCCTCCTACACACGATGATGTTAGTTAGAGCCCTAGAGCCAATCATTTGATGATTGTATTATGGACTTGTTGTATCATATTCTTATATAAATAAAGGCATTTGTTTTGGTTATTATACTTACTTGTATTGGAGCCAAATAAATTAAGTATAATAGCGTCCTTAAGTAGAAGGTTCTTACCTATATCAATCGATTGGTTGAATCGATAGTGAGATGATATAGGGAACACTACTCTTAATCATTCCTAGTCGAGTATTAACATTCAGGGACAATGTTAATGCAATAAGACTAGCATGTAGGTCAAATCGATGACTTGATCTCACAAGTCATGGATATAGAGATATCAAGTTGACACATGGGTATGCATTGGAGAATGTATACTGAATGACCCGCCATGAGAAAGTATCATAGATCGTTATATGAGTGTCATATACTTTCTCATGTGACTATTAGTATGACTACTAGTCCTTAGACCTGAAGTCACCATGGTTCCCTACATAAGGAGTTATGTACTTTGGTTTCGTCAAACGTCACCCGTAACTGGGTGGACTATAAAGGCGATTTCTGGGTATGTAACAAATTATGCGGAGGGATGTGAGTGATGTAGATGGGATCTATCCCTCCTATATGACGGGAGTGACATCGATATTCTTGATAGAGTGAGACCACGAAGTGCATGGCCATGCCCAAATGAGTCAATATGAGATATTAAGCTCATTTGATTTAGTGAGTCTCCTTGGAGTTCAAGATTTAGATTGATTAGAGGATGACACGGTCTATGCCTCACATTGATCAATCTAGATGTCAATGATAGAAGGACAATGTCATATATTGTGAGGAGTCACAATTAGTAGTCACGAGGTGATGTTGGATCTCAACATTCTTATAACTTGGGTAGTAATGATGTGTTGCTAGATACTGCTCATTACTTATGCTTCTAAATGGGTTTAGGAGCATTGCCAACGTTATAAGAACCTATAGGGTCACACACAAAGGACAATTAGATGGAGATTAGGTTAATATGATGAACCAAGAGGGTTAGATTCATGTGATGAATCAAATTGGATTAAGAGTAATCCTAATTGTACTAATTGAGTTGGACTCAAGTTGATTCATGTGTTCAATGAGTCTAATTTAGATTATGACTCATTGAATCAATTTAATTAAATGAATTAGATTCATTATAATAAATTGGCTTGAATCAAATGGTTGGATTAGATCAACCATGGGAGTTATAATGTCAAGTTTGACTTGACTTGAGAGGAAGAGGAAAAGTCAAGTTTGACTTGACTTTATGTCACATCATTTGTGAGTTGGCATTAAGTGGCCAATAATGGTGTTACACATCATCATGTTTAGAACACGTGTGTGCCACCTCATGGAGGTTACAAATCTCCTCCTCATTTTAATGGCCACATTAAATGAGAGGAGGTTACAATAGTGGCCGGCCACTTGTTGTGATGAATGGAATTCATTTTTCATTCAAGATTTTTTATTCCATCTTCTTCATCTTGCTCTCATTCTCTTCTCCCTCTCCTCCTCCTTGGCTGAACACTTCATAGGTGCTAGCACACGTTTTGTTTGGCCTCTCCACCTAGTTTGTTTGTATGGATACTTCTAGAGGATCGTACACTTGACGATCTCGAGATCCGGCGAACCATTGGACGAGCGGGATTGCGAAGGGCATCGCATCGAGGGTAACTTCCTTCTCCTAGTGTAGATCTAGTCTTTAGTAAACTCATACTCGAATTTTATTTTATTTTTACTTCGCACGGATTCGGTGATAGGGCTTTCGGGCTTTCCGCGACGCGAAAAAGCGGTTTTCGCGGCCCGAAAAACCCAACAGTGGTATCAGAGCTACGTTCGAAGTCTTGTACGAGTTTATTTTTTATTTTTATGAAAAATAGCAGTTCTGTAATATTCTGTAAATTTCCTATTTTTATAGTTTTTATGGGTATTTTTCTCGTAGAAGCGAAGCACAAGTGTTTCGACATTTGTAGGCTTCGACTACCGAGAAGATTTTTCCGAAACGGCAAGGTTTTGCCCCATATCTTTTTGGGACAGCGGGCTAAGGCGTTGTAGGATCGATAAGGAACACTCGCGATGGTTAGATCGCGGGTAGGCCGCCTGCCCCTGGCCCCGCAAGGGGATTCGTTCCGTGATTGCGCCCGAAAATTCGCTAAACGGAACCGACGGGAATTTTACTCATAAAAATTGTAAAAATTATAGTAAAAATTACAGAAAATTATAGAAAATACATAATTTAGAATTATGTATTATTTTGTGATAGTCATGGCCCAAAAAGATCCAATCTGATTGGAAATGTGTTGTAATTCATAATACGGCCTGCGTGCCGTCATGTGATGTGCGTGTTGTATATTTAATTCGCGACCTGCGTGTCGTGCCTTTCTCTATTTTATATTCTTGTTGTAAATTAGTTTAGACTCGAATGCAACTCGAGTTTCAAAAATTGTAATGTACAAAATTGGAGCGGTGGAAGGTCCACTCGAGACAGAGTTACGAGGAGGGCGCGAGCAACACAAGGTGTTCAAAGGGAGAAGCTTGAGAAGCTGTTGACCTTAGGTTGACCATCCGATCTTCTCATTGGCTTGAGAAGATCGTAGTAGGGCCATGACTAATTACAAATAAATTAATTAATTGTTTGAGTTTATGTGATGCATAATTAGTAATTAATTAGTGCTTAGCGATTAGATTAGATCTAAATCGTGTACAAGATACACCCTCTCGATTAGATTAGATCTCAATCGCGTCAACTCAAATGCCTACCGTGCTGTGATACCTATCACTATCTCGATCACATGTGTTGTTGAATCTGCCAAAGCAGAGCAACACATATTATCTTGGAAGGGTACGGAGGGACAATCTTGGTCCCGCCTATCAACGCATGGGTGAGTAGAGACTCAATTTGATTGAGTACAATTAGTTAAATCGAGTTTAACTGTAGGCATTTTTCCAATGGTTGGTATATAGGTCAAAATCACATTTATATTAATTCTTGGGCGTATTAGCCAAAGCTAACTCGAGTTTTAATATAAATGCGGATCTTGATCCAATAAACAAGAGTTGCATAGAGATGTAATTGGTAAATTGTTACCTACCGATCATACTAAATCTTGGGCATATTAGCCAAAGCTAACTCAAGGGTTAGTATGATGTGGATCTTGTTCCACTTGAATTATAGAATTCAGTGGGAGCAGCATTTAGTTAAAAGCCTAATTAAATGATTTAAAAGAATATGATATTTATTTTTTGCATTTTTCTATTGTAGATAACCATGACATCAAACACGAACACCTTCTCTCTGCGTTCTGTCCATGACAAGGACAAGCTCAACGGAGCAAATTTCCTGGACTAGTACAGGAATCTGAGAATAGTTCTCACCTAGGAACGTAAACTGTACGTTCTGGAGTAGCCCATTCCGGAGGCTCCTCCTGCCAATGCCACGCGAGCAGACAAAGATGCTTACAAGAAGCATCAAGATGATGCATTAGATGTGTCCTGTCTAATGCTCGCGACCATGAACTCTGAGCTTCAGAAGCAACACGAGTTGATGGGCGCTTACGATATGGTTGAACATCTTCGTCAACTGTATCAAGGACAAGCGAGGCACGAGAGATTTGAGATCTCAAGGGCACTATTTCAGTGCAAGATGTCAGATGGGGCTCCCGTAGGCCCATATGTACTCAAAATGATTGGGTACATAGAAAACCTACAGAGGTTGGGATTCCCGCTTGGCCAAGAGCTGGCCACTGACCTGATCTTGCAATCCTTGCCGGATAGCTATAGTCAATTCGTTCTAAACTACAACATGAACGAAATTGACAAGCCACTGCCCGAGCTGCTTAGCATGTTAAGAACTGCTGAGCTAAACCTTAAGAAGGTTAAGCCCCACTCTGTTCTGATGGTTCAGAAATACAAGGGCAAGGGCAAGCCCAAAGGCAAAGGAAAGTCCCAAGCCAAGGGCAAAGGCAAGGCACTGAAGCCTAAAGGAGGGGTCGCCAAGGATGCTACCTGCTTCCACTGCGGTCAGACCGGACACTGGAAGAGGAACTGCAAGGTGTACCTGGAAGATCTTAAGAAGAAGCGAAGTGAGACTTCCACTTCAGATATATATATGTTATAGAAGTCAATCTATCTATTTCTTCATCATGGGTATTAGATACCGGATGTGCTTCTCACATTTGTACTAATGTGCAGGCGCTGAGAAATAGCAGGGCATTGGCAAAGGGCGAGGTGGACCTACGCGTAGGCAATGGAGCACGGGTTGCTGCTGTTGCTGTAGGGACTTATTTTCTATCTTTGCCCTCTGGGCTTGTACTAGAGTTGGATGATTGTTGTTATGTGTCTGCTTTAACTAAGAACATAATTTCAGTTTCTTGTTTGGACAAGAAAGGTTTCTCTTTTATAATTAAAGACAAATGTTGTTCTATTTATTTAAAAGATATGTTCTATTGTAGTGCACCTCTGATGAACGGACTCTACATTCTAGACCTTGAAAGCCCTATCTATAACATAAATACCAAGAGGTTCAAGTCAAATGACTTGAACCAAACCTATCTCTGGCACTGTCGCTTAGGTTATATAAATGACAAGCACTTATCCCAGCTCCATAAGGATGGTTTGCTGGACTCATTTGATTTTGAATCTTATGAGATGTGCGAGTCATTCCTACTAGGCAAGATGACCAAGACTCCCTTTAGTGGGCACAGCGAAAGAGCGACTGATTTGTTAGGACTTATACATAGTGATGTATGTGGCCCTTTCAATGTCGCTGCTAGAGGCGGTTATAGGTACTTCATCACATTTACGGATGACTTCAGTAGATATGGTTATGTGTACTTGATGACACATAAGTCTGAATCCTTTGAAAAGTTCAAAGAATTCAAGAATGAAGTACAGAACCAGCTTCGCAAGAGTATTAAGATACTTCGATCAGATCGAGGTGGTGAATACCTTAGCCATGAGTTTCGTGACTATCTAGCTAAGTGTGGGATTCTATCCCAACTCACTCCTCCTGGAACACCACAGTGGAATGGTGTATCCGAAAGGAGGAATCGTACCCTATTAGATATGGTACGATCTATGATGAGTCAGACAGATCTTTCGACATTCCTTTGGGGCTATGCTCTAGACACGGCAGCTTTTATACTCAACCGAGTTCTATCCAAGGCCGTGATAAAGACACCATATAGGATATGGACTGGAAGAGATGCCTAGGTGTCTTTCATGAGGATTTGGGGTTGTGAGGCTTATGTTCGACGTCAAGTCTTAGACAAGTTAGGACCCAAATTTGACAAGTGCTACTTTATTGGATATCCCAAGGAAACTAAGGGATATTATTTCTACATTCCCAGTTAGCACAAGGTAGTTGTGGCAAAGACTGGGGTCTTTCTAGAAAGGGACTTTGTTTCTAGAAAGACTAGTGGGATTACGTTCGATCTTGAAGAAGTTCATGATGCGGACCATAGCACTGAAGCCTCGATGGAAGTTGAACTGGAACCATAAAGTGTTGTGGATTATGTTGTTCCACAAAGAGTTGAGGAACAACAACCAGTTCAAGTAGACATACCTCTTCGCAGGTCTGATAGAGTACGTCATCAGCCTGAGAGATACTCATTTCTCTTGTCTGACCATGATGACATTGTGCTCATAGAGGATGAGCCTACCACCTATCAGGAAGCTGTTATGAGACCAGATTCCGAGAAATGGCTAGAGGCCATTAGATCCGAAATGGAATCCATGTACACCAACCAAGTATGGACTTTGGTTGATCCACCTGAAGGGGTAAAACCCATAGGGTGTAAGTGGGTCTTTAAGAGAAAGACTGACATGGATTGACTTATATATAAGGGTCGCTTGGTAGCTAAAGGTTTCAAGCAGATTCATTGTATTGACTATGATGAAACCTTTTCTCCAGTAGCGATGTTTAAGTCCATTCGGATCATGCTAGCTATTGCAGCATACCATGACTATGAGATATGGCAGATGGATGTCAAAACCGTGTTTCTGAATGGAAACCTACTCGAGGATGTGTACATGACACAACCTGAGGGTTTTGTAGATCCACAGCATACTAGCAGAGTATGCAAGCTGCATAGGTCTATTTATGGACTAAAGCAAGCTTCTCGGAGCTGGAATCTTCGATTTGATGATGCAATCAAACAGTTTGGTTTCATCAAGAATGAAGATGAGCCTTGTGTCTACAAGAAGGTTGTAGGGGACATAGTTGTCTTCCTCATATTGTATGTGGATGGCATATTACTCATTGGGAAAGACATCTCTTTGCTACAGTCTGTCAAGACTTGGCTAGGGACATGTTTCTCAATGAAGGACTTAGGTGAGGCATCCGCATTCTAGGGATACAGATCTATAGAGATAGATCTAAGAGATTGCTTGGCCTAAGTCAGAGTACATATATTGACAAGGTACTCCTACGGTTTGCCATGCAGAACTCCAAGAAGGGATTTCTGCCGATGTCACATGGCGTGAGTCTTTCGAAGACTTAAGGTCCCTCTTCTAGAGAGGAGAGAGACCGCATGGATCAGATCCCATATGCCTCAGCCATAGGATCTATCATGTACGCCATGCTATGTACTCGTCCTGATGTCTCTAATGCTTTGAGCATGACGAGCAGATACCAGTCTGATCCAGGTGAAAGTCACTAGATAGCGGTCAAGAAT
Organism: Zingiber officinale; assembly: GCF_018446385.1. NCBI lineage: Eukaryota > Viridiplantae > Streptophyta > Magnoliopsida > Zingiberales > Zingiberaceae > Zingiber > Zingiber officinale. The sequence goes on along the minus strand of NW_024589924.1, from coordinate 177,788 downwards.
ATTCTTAAGTACTTAAGAAGGACTAAAGAATATTTCTTGATATATGGAGGCAATGATGAGCTAGGGACATAGTTGTCTTCCTCATATTGTATGTGGATGACATACTACTCATTGGGAAAGACATCCCTTTGCTACAGTCTGTTAAGACTTGGCTAGGGACATGTTTCTCAATGAAGGACTTAGGTGAGGCATCCCGCATTCTAGGGATACAGATCTATAGAGATAGATCTAAGAGATTGCTTGGCCTAAGTCTGAGTACATATATTGACAAGGTACTCCTACGGTTTGCCATGCAGAACTCCAAGAAGGGATTTCTGCCGATGTCACATGGCGTGAGTCTTTCGAAAACTTAAGGTCCCTCTTCTAGAGAGGAGAGAGACCACATGGATCAGATCCCTTATGCCTCAGCCATAGGATCTATCATGTACGCCATGCTATGTACTCGTCCTGATGTCGCGTATGCTTTGAGCATGACGAGCAGATACCAGTCTGATCCAGGTGAAAGTCACTAGATAGAGGTCAAGAATATTCTAGAGTACTTAAGAAGGACTAAAGAATATTTGTTGATATATGGAGGCAATGATGAGCTAGCTGTAAAGGGTTACAGTGATGCCAGCTTCCAGACAGATCAGGATGATTATCGATCGCAGTCAGGGTTCGTGTTTTGCATAAATGGTGGTGCTGTGAGCTGGAAGAGTTCGTAGCAGGACACAGTTGCTTATTCTACAACAGAGGCCGAGTATATCGCTGCATCAGAGGTAGCAAAGGAGGCAGTTTGGATCCGCAAGTTCATCATTGAACTTGGGGTGGTTCCTAACATCGCTGACCCCATTGAGCTCTATTGTGACAACAATGGAGCTATAGCACAGGCGAAGGAACCTCGCTCACACCAGCAGACCAAACACATACTACGGCGCTTCCATCTCATTCGAGAGATTATCGAGAGAGGAGATGTGAAGATTTGCAGAGTACCCACAGAGGCTAACATCGCAGACCCCTTGACCAAGGCTTTGGCACAGAGAAAGCATGATGGTCACACTAGGTCATTGGGGCTTAGAGCCTACACTGATTAGCACAGTGCTAGTGGGAGATTGTTAGTTAGAGCCCTAGAGCCAATCATTTGATGATTGTATTATGGACTTGTTGTATTATATTCTTATATAAATAAAGACATTTGTTTTGGTTATTATACTTACTTGTATTGGTGCCAAATAAACTAAGTATAATAGCGTCCTTGAGTAGAAGGTTCTTACCTATATCAATCGATCGGTTGAATCGATAGTGTGATGATATAGGGAACACTACTCTTAATCATTCCTAATCGAGTATTAACATTCAGGGACAATGTTAATGTAATAAGACTAGCATGTAGGTCAACTCGATGACTTGATCTCACAAGTCATGGATATAGAGATATCAAGTTGACACATGGGTATGCATTGGAGAATGTATACTGAATGAACCGCCATGAGAAAGTATCATGGATCGTTATATGAGTGTCATATACTTTCTCATGTGACTATTAGTATGACTACTAGTCCTTAGACCTGAAGTCAACATGGTTCCCTACATAAGGAGTTATGTACTTTGGTTTCGTCAAACGTCACCCGTAACTGGATGGACTATAAAGGCGATTTCTGGGTATGTAACAAATTATGCGGAGGGATGTGAGTGATGTAGATGGGATCTATCCCTCCTATATGACGGGAGTGACATCGATATTCTTGATAGAGTGAGACCACGAAGTGCATGGCCATGCCCAAATGAGTCAATATGAGATATTGAGCTCATTTGATTTAGTGAGTCTACTTGGAGTTCAAGATTTAGATTGATTAGAGGATGACACGGTCTATGCCTCATATTGATCAATCTAGATGTCTAGGATAATAAGGACAATGTCATATATTGTGAGGAGTCACAATTAGTAGTCACGAGGTGATGTTGGATCTCAACATTCTTATAACTTGGGTAGTAATGATATGTTGCTAGATACCACTCATTACTTATGCTTCTAAATGAGTTTAGGAGTATTGCCAACATTATAAGGACCTATAGGGTCACACACAAAGGACAATTAGATGGAGATTAGGTTAATATGATGAACCAAGAGGGTTAGATTCATGTGATGAATCAAATTGGATTAAGAGTAATCCTAATTGTACTAATTGAGTTGGACTCAAGTTGATTCATGTGTTCAATGAGTCTAATTTAGATTATGACTCATTGAATCAATTTAATTAAATGAATTAGATTCATTACAATAAATTGGCTTGAATCAAATGGTTGGATTAGTTCAACCATGGGAGTTATAATGTCAAGTTTGACTTGACTTGAGAGGAAGAGGAAAAGTCAAGTTTGACTTGACTTTATGTCACATCATTTGTGAGTTGGCATTAAGTGGCCAATAATGGTGTTACACATCATCATGTTTAGAACATGTGTGTACCACCTCATGGAGGTTACAAATCTCCTCCTCATTTTAATGGCCACATTAAATGAGAGGAGGTTACAATAGTGGCCGGCCACTTGTTGTGATGAATGGAATTTATTTTTCATTTAAGATTTTTTATTCCATCTTCTTCCTCTTGCTCTCATTCTCTTCTCCCTCTCCTCCTCCTTGGCCGAACACTTCATAGGTGCTAGCACACCTTTTGTTTGGCCTCTCCACCTAGTTTGTTTGTGTGGATACTTCTAGAGGATCGTACACTTGACGATCTCGAGATCCGGCGAACCATTGGATGAGCGGGATTGCGAAGGGCATCACATCGAGGGTAACTTCCTTCTCCTAGTGTAGATCTAGGCTTTAGTAAACTCGTACTCGAATTTTATTTTATTTTTACTTTGAACGGATCCGGTGACGGGGCTTTCGGGCTTTCCACGACGCGAAAAAGCGGTTTTCGCGGCCCGAAAAATCCAACAGATGAGACCTACCGACAAAGAGTTAGTGACCTAAGACCGGGGTGGGAATCCCTGGCTAGGCCCTCCGACACTCAAGTTAGTCTCCGACGAGAAGAAGAAGCAATATGAAAATTAGGGTTTGATGTGGATGTAATGCGTATGTTTGCATACCTTGCTAGTGGAGAGGATTCCCCTAGTTATTCCATCTCATTTAACCTCCACAGTCATGAGGTGGACCCCGATTTGTTAAAGTTTGTTAAGAGATGACGTAAGCTAGAACTGCAATAATAATTTAAGGAATCTTTTTCTTATCCCAGATGTACTTTCTTTGTCATTTAGCATATCTGTGGAGACTTCTAGAAGCTATTTGTTGCCAAATTGATTAAGGTGTCATATGATTAAATATTGTTATGGTTCACTTGTTATATATACTTGGTTAGTTACATAAGCTCATTTTGTATATATGAGGAATATCTTATGTCTGTACTAGTCTCGACCGGTATTCTATACTCGATCGGTTATTTATACCTAACTAGGACTTCATTATAAATATGCCAGAAACCATGTAATGTTGAAGACCATTATGTTCGATCTACTTCTCATACTCGGCCTGTCTATTGAGCCCGGACAGTCAAACCTTGTCGGCCGACATTAATCGGTCGGGTGTATAAAGCCGCCATTGCCTTTTAACCCTTCCTTCGGTCGGTTATGCTACTAAATGCTTCTGTGCTTTGACCGGTCTATTAAGCCCAGCCAGTCCTACTTTATCGACCGAGACTAACCGGTCGAGTGTATGTAGGTTTTCAAGCCAACTTAACGCTAAGTGCTTCTACTTTCGATCGGTTTCTTACACTCAACCCATTTTCGCCTACCGAACTCATATGCTCAGCCGGTCCATTGAGTGCAACCGGCCCTACCTTATTGACCAAGATCAACCAGTTGGGTTTATACAGACAGTATTACCCGATAACCCTTCCTTCAATCGGCCGTATGTTAAGGATCTTGTGAGACTAATTGCCTCTGTGTTCGGCCGGTCTACAGAACCCGGCCAGCCTTTGCCCGCCGAACTTATAGACTTGATCGGTCTATTACATTCGTCTGACCTCTACTTCTTGTGTGCAAGGTTAAGAACTTCCATGCCCGGTCGACTCTCTATGCTCGGTTGGTTATACATGCCCGATCGAGTACCCGTGCTCGATCGGTCTTTGCTTACTAAACTCCTATGTTCAAATGACCTTGCCATGTTCCAAACTGCCTAAGGTTAAACTTTCCTTATGCCGGGTCAATCCTTTATATCCGACCGTCTATACATACTCTATCAGTCTTTTATATTCGGTCGGTCTTCGTTTGTCAGTCCTATATGTTCGGTTGGTTTATTACGTTCGACCGATCTTTGTCTGCCATACATGTAGCGATCCCATTATCGGGTCAAACCTTTTCCGAGTGGCCCCTCATCTCGCCCTTTTCAACCTTCCTTGTCTTTGTTATCCCCTTTCCTTTACCAGCAAAAGGGTCCACTTATCATAACCCATATCAATATCATTTCTTGAATTTTTAAAATTTTAGGAAATATTCTAATTTTTAGAAAATTTCCTAATTTGTTAGGTAATACAAAATTTGGATAGATTTCAAAATTCTTTAAAAATCCAGATTTTAGATATTCTGAATTAAGTTATAGAAATGATCTTTTTTGTAATTTTTGAATTTATTAAATATTCTATTTTTAGAAAGTTTCCTAAATTTCTAGGATATACCAAATTTAGAAAGATTTAGAAAATCACAAAAAATAGAGATTTGAATTATTCTATAATAAATTAAGAAATATTAATTATTTATTTTCTGAATTATTAGAAAATTAATTTAGAAATTTATTTCTAAAATAATTAAGGATTCTTGATTGATAGAAAAATTTTAGATGAAATATGTTAATTAAATTTAGAAATTAGTTTCCTAATTTGATTAGATATTTCTTGATTTATTAAAAATAGATTTATAATAGCTTTTATTTCTAAAATAGAATTATAATAAATTTAAATTTATGACATGTTCATGACATATTGTATGCCATGTATGTGCATTAATTATGACATGATTAGATTTTACCATGTGTGTGATGTGCCATGTCATCATTTATGTCATGCATGTGATGTATCATGTCATCATTTATGCCATGTGTATAATGTCATGTATATAGAATATTTGTATGATGTAGATGAAACTAAATCCCATACACTATATTAAACCTACACCTTTCGTTAATATGGTAAGAACCAGAGTTTAATTTCTTGTTTGAGTTATTAGCCACAATCAAGCTCAACTTAAAATTAAATATGTTTAAACCATAGAAATGCAATCTCATGATTAACAGGTTGATTTTAAACTTGAAGCGTTGATTTATTGTGCCAAAGTCATGATCAATGTGGATAGAGGTGAAGTTGGGTGATATGCATTTGATGTATACTTGTTAATATATTAACAATCCGATGTTTATGCGAAAATTAATTAGTTGCTTGTATAATGTGATAGTTGCATATAAGTGATACGCAATCGGTAAACTTGTTATCTATCGTTATAGTTAAGAATGGATTGTTGGCCAAAGTCAATGTTATTCTTATCTATGGTGGATATCAACCTACTTGGAGAAAACCTACTATCTCCCGAATTCAAAATAAGGGTATTTGAATTTGATAAATAAGCAGGATTTTATTACATGTAAATTGTTTACATAAATAAAATCATATCTCTAATACATTCTCATTTTTTTATTTTTAGGTTAATCATTTAATTATGACTTCTGTTAATCTACATTCAATTTTGGACTTGAACAAACTAGCTGGGTCGAACTTCTTAGACTGGTGTCAAAGTTTGTTTGAGAATTATTCTCAAAGATGAGAAGATAGCTTATATCCTTGATGAGCCTCTTCCTACAAGCTTGAACTACCAGGTGAGTATAGCGTACATTCCACTTTTAATGTTGCTGACTTATCCCCGTTTGATGCAGGTGATGATTTGAGGACAAATCCTTTTCAAGAAGGGGAGAATGATGTATGCCCAAGGGTTGAAGATAGGAGAGATCAGTTATCACTTCCGGAAGGCCCAATTACAAGACTACGGGCAAAGCGTTTCAAGGAAGCACTAAATGGGCTAATCAAAAATATTGGGAGGACAATGAGAAAGGAGAGACCAAGATAATCCCAACTGCTAGTCGTGGCCTAATCCACGTAATCGGACATAACCATCCATGATGGCCGTGCTTAACGGAAGAACACTAATAAGCATGGGAACTTGTTCATGCATGAAGACTTAAGTATTTTAGATTATTTAATGAATCATGTGACTTGGGACTCTAATTCTGCATGCATTTATTTTGTTTTGGGTTCATAGATTGCTTGCATGAGACATGCAACATTGGGACTCTAATTGTGGATGCACTTATCTTGTACTTTTCCTTGTTCACTCCCATTATATAAGGGAGGGGCATCTTAGTATGAAGCAACTTAGTTTTTGGTGAGATTGTGTGCTCTCTTAGTTCTTGAAAGGACTTTCTGAACTTATCGAGTTTACTCTCGTGGCGTTCAGCCCATCGAAACTTATCACCCCAAGTGTGGTGTTTCTTTCCTTCGTAGGCTTGGTTTGTGCCAGTTCTAGGTTAGGGATCAAGACTCACACTCTTATCATTTAGTTCTTGGGGTTCTATCCACCTTTGTCTCAGGTTCCATCACATTTGTTGGTGGGGTTCGTATCATTTGGTATCAGAGCTTCGGTTCAAAGGCAAGCGCAAATCTATCTTTACTTGTTGTTCAGCCAAAAGCAAAAAAAAATCGTGGGGGAAAAAAAAGAAGAGCGCAATGAAAAGACAAAAAAAAGAAGAAAAGAAAGCGCAGAAAAAAAAGCTGCTTGTGTGAATCGAAGTCAATTGTCTTCAACAATTCATTTCTTATTTTCCTTATTCTCAAACTTCTACTCTTTCATTTTCTCTTAAAATTCTACCATCATAAGTTTCGGTGGAATCTTTTGAATTGCTACAAGATATTCTGATTTGTTCTAGAGTTTGATCAAGAACTGAGAGATATCATCAATTGAGAGCTACCACCCAAATGTGAGTTGAGTGCTTGTGAGGTTTTCTTTCATTTTGCAGCCATGTCGAACAACCAGGAGGATGGAGCAAATGAGGGGGCTAGGCCACTTCCGAACCTGTAATTACAAGCATTGATGCAACGGATGATGAGGGCGGAATTAGAATCTATCCATGAGAGGTTGGATCAGGTGGACGATGGGACACCAAGAAGACATCAACAAGACCGTATTACTAGACCACAACGAAGACATGCCCAAGGGATTGATGTCGAAGAAGATGAAGAGGTTATTGTGGAAGACGGTGATGAGCAAAACTACAATTAGGGCAGGATTGGATATCGAGGAGATAGAAACGAACTAGAACAAATAATGATTTAGGAGGGATTAAGATGAAAATTCCAACCTTCCAAGGAAGAAATGACCTAGAAGCTTACTTGGAATGGGAAACTAAGGTGGAAATGGTGTTTGACTGTCATGATTTCTCAGAGTTTAAAAAGGTGAAGTTAGCTGCCATTGAATTAACTGATTATGCTATTGTTTGGTGGGATCAAGTGGTGATTGTTAGGACCTTCAGACGCGGCTAGAGAGGGGGGGTGTGAATAGCCGACCCCAAATTCACGTTTCTTCCTACAATTTTAGTTAGCGCAGCGGAAATAAAAGATAGAAACGAAATAGGAGAATATCAAACCTCAAACGCGACGATATAGCGAGGTTCGGAGATGATACTCCTACTCCTCGGCGTGTCCGTAAGGTGGACGAATCCTATCAATCTGTCGGTGGATGAGACCCCGGAAAATCGGCTAATAAAAACTCCTTCTGGGTGGAGAAACCTCGCCACAATCTCTCTTGCAACAGCAAGATCGGAGTACAAAGATAAAGCAAGAAGCCAAGAACAATATGAATGTAAAAACACTAGTTTGCTTGCCTTCTCGTCGACTGGTGATGAAGCAACCACTTCACGGATGCCAACAACAGCAGCAACTGATCAGTTGGAGTCCAGCCGAGGGAAGCTCACACGAAGCTTCAGCAGTGGAGAGCTCAGCAAAGCTCAGATAGCAGGAGCAAGAAGAAGTCAGCAGCACTATAGAGGCCCTCCACCTCTTGATTTATATGAACCTGCGAAGAAGAAGACACAGAAATCTAGCCGTTGTGACTCAACGGCTAGACCTGGACCGATCAGGCTCCACCCTGATCGATCCAGGACGGATCTGATCGGTCAGGGGACCGATCAGGCCCTAGGCTGATCGGTCCCCAGACCGATCCCAACTCTCACAGAGAGTTGGTTGCAGAGCCCTGATCAGTCTGTGGACCGATCAGGCCATAGGTGGATCGGTCCACAGACCGATCCCTCCTATTCCTTCTCCCAATCTGTTTGGTTACTGATCGGTCACCAGACCGATCAGATGACCCACAGTGAGAATCAGTGTATCACTGGATCGGTCAGCAGACCGATCCAGATACCCATAGTATCACTGGATCGGTCAGCAGACCGATCCAATTTCCCAGCCTTAAACCTTAAAGCCTTCCTGATCTAGAGAACGAGCTACCGAGCCCTCTCTGACCTAGTCTGGAGAACGAGCTACCGAGCCCTCTCCGATTTCCACGTCCGGTCCAGAGAACGAGCTACCGAGCCCTCTCTGACCTAGTCCAGAGAACGAGCTACCGAGCCCTCTCCGACTCCCACGTCCGGTCCAGAGAACGAGCTACCGATGTTAGTTAGAGCCCTAGAGCCAATCATTTGATGATTGTATGGACTCATGTATATCATATTCTTGTATATTAAGAAAGGCATTTGTTTGGTTATTATACTTAATTGTATTAGTGTCAAATAGACTAAGTATAATAGCGTCCTTGAGTAGAAGGTTCATACCTATATCAATCGATTAGTTGAATCGATAGTGAGATGATATAGGGAACACTACTCTAAATCATTCCTAGTCGAGTACTAACATTCAGGGACAATGTTAATGCAATAAGACTAGCATGTAGGTCAGCTCGATGACTTGATCTCACAAGTCATGGATATGGAGATATCAAGTTGACACATGGGTATGCATTGGAGAATATATACTGAATGACCCGCCATGAGAAAGTATCATGGATCGTTATATGAGTGTCATATACTTTCTCATGTGGCTATTAGTATGACTATTAGTCCTTAGACCTGAAGTCACCATGGATCCCTACATAAGGAGTTATGTACTTTGGTTTCGTCAAACGTCACCCGTAACTGGGTGGACTATAAAGGCGATTACTGGGTATATAACGAATTATGTAGAGGGATGTGAGTGATGTAGATGGGATCTATCCCTCCCATATAACGGGAGCGACATCGGTATTCTTGATAGAGTGAGACCACTAAGTGCATGGCTATGCCCAAATAAGTCAACATTAGATGTTGAGCTCATTTGATCGAGTGAGTCTACTTGGAGTTCAAGATTTAGATTGATTAGAGGATGACACGGTCTATGCCTCACATTGATCAATCTAGATGTATAGGATAGAAGGACATTTGTCACATATTGTGAGGAGTCTCAATTAGTAGTCACAAGGTGTTGTTGGATCTCAACATTCTTGTAACTTGGGTAGTAATGATGTGTTGCTAGATACCGCTCATTACTTATGCTCCTAAATGGGTTTAGGGCAATGCCAACGTTACAAGAACCTATAGGGTCACACACTTAGGACAATTAGATGGAGATTTGGTTCATATAATGATGAACCAAGAGGATTAGATTCATTTGATGAATCATATTAGATTAAGAGTAATCCAAATTGGGCTAATTGAGTTGGACTCAAGTTGATTCATGTATTTAATGAGTCTAATTTAGATTATGACTCATTAAATCAACTTAATTTAATGAATTAGATTCATTATATTAAGTTGGCTTGAATCATATGGTTGGATTAGATCAACCATGAGAGAGATTTGATCAAGTTTGACTTGATTTGAGAGGAAGAGAAAAAGTCATGTTTGACTTGACTTTTTGCCACATCACTAGTGAGTTGGCAAGATGTGGACCAATAGGATTGCTCCACATCATCAATGTGTGCCACCTCATGGAGGTTACAAGCCTCCATAGCATTTAATGTGGCCGGCCCACATTAAATGAGGAGGTTACACTAGTTGCCATGTCATTTAGTGAGGTGGCAAGATGTGGACCAATAGTGTTGATCCACATCATCCTAGAGTGCCACCTCATGGGGGTTACAACTCTTAATGGTTTCATATTAATTGCAATTAATGCAATTAATTTGGTGGTTTTACCATGGAGAGTGGCCGGCCACTTTGTTGGTGAATGAGAATTTGATTTTTCATTCAAGTGGTGCATCTTCTTCCTCCTTCCTCTCAAGCTCTCCCTCTCCCTCTCCTCCTTACTTGGCCGAACCTTACCAAGGTGCTAGCACACCTTTGTGTGAGGTTTTCTCCACCTAAGTTGTCCGTGTGGATACTTCTAGAGGACCGGCGCTTGACGGTCTTGAGATCCGGCAACACCTTGGAAGAGCGGGATTCGCGTAGGGCGCGCATCAAGGGTAAACACTTTTTCCTCGTAGATCTAAGTAGTAGATCAGTTTTTGAACTCGTACAAGAAATAGTTTTTCGAATTTTGTATACGAATCTTTGCACGGATCTACGGCTTTGGGTCCTTCGGGGTTTCCGCGACGCGAAAAAGCGAACAATGGTATCAGAGCCACGTGCAAAGACTTGTACGAGTTAGTTTTTGGTTTTTGGAAAACAAAAAGCTTCTGTGATTTTCTGTAAAAATTCAATTTTTATGGTTTTATGGGTAATTTTTCCTTATAGGCGAAGCACAAGTGTCTCGGCACTTGTAGGCTTCGGCTATCGGGAAGAATTTTCCCAAACGGCTTCGTTTCGACCCAAAATCTTTTGGGACAGCGGACTCGGGTGCCTTTAGATCGCAACGGAGCAACTCACGATGGTTAGATCGTGGGTAGGGGCGCTGCCCCTAACCCCGCAAGGGGATTTGCTCCGCGATCGCACCCGAAATCGCTAAAAACGAACCCGTCGGGAAGATTTTTCCGAAACGGTAATGTCTCGGCCCAAATCATTTTGGGACAGCGGGTTTGGGCGCTGTTGGATCGCAATGGGACCCTCGCGATGGTTAGATCGCGGGTAGGGGCGCTGCCCCTGGCCCCGCAAGGGGATCCGTTCCGCGATTGCGCCCGAAACCGCTAACCGGGACCGCCGGGAAATTTTACTTGTAAAATTGTAAAAAAATTATTTTTAAAAATTACAGAAAATAAGAAAATATATAATTTTGAATTATATATTAATTTTGTGATAGTCATGGCCCAAAACCCAATATGATTGGTTGTGTTGTAATTCATAATACGGCCTGCGTGTCGTGATGTGTTTTCGCGTGTTGTATTTATTTTATTATTCGCGACCTGCGCGTCGTGCCTCGTCTTTTATTCTTGTTGTAAATTAGATTTAGACTCGAATGTAACTCGAGTTTCAAATTGTAATGTACAAATTGGAGCGGTGGAGGGTCCACACGAGACGGAGTTCCGAGGCGGGCACGAGCAACATAAGGTGGTCAAAGGGAGGAGCTTGGAGAAGCTGTTGACCCTAGGTTGACCATTCGATCTTCTCATTGGCTTGAGAAGATCGTAGTAGGGCCATGACTAAATCACAAATAGATTAATTAATTAATTATTATGTATCTGATGCATGTTTAATAGTTAATTAATTAATTAGTGCCTTAACGATTAGATTAGATCTAAGTCGTGCACATGATGCACCCTTGCGATTAGATTAGATCTAAGTCGTGCACAAGATGCATCCTTCTCGATTAGATTAGATCTAGATCGAACCAACTCTAAATGCCTAACCGTGCCGTGATACCTATCACTACCTCGATCACATGTATTGTTGAATCTGCCAAAGCAGAGCAATACATATTATCTTGGTAGGGTACGGAGGGACAATCTTGGTCCCGCCTATCAACGCATGGGTGAATACGAACTCAATTAGATTGAGTATTCCTAGTTACTCGGTTGGATCGAGTCAACTATAGGCATTATTCCAACGGTTGGAAAAGATAGGTCAAAATCACATCTATATTATCTCTCGGGCGTATTAGCCAAAGCTAACTCGAGTTTTAATATAAATGCGGATATTGATTCTATAAACAAGAGTTGCATAGAGATGTAATTGGTAATCGTTACCTACCGATCATACTAAGCCTTGGGCGTATTAGCCAAAGCTAACTCAAGGGTTAGTATGATGTGGATCTTGTCCCACAAGAATTATAGAATTCAGTGGGAGCATCATTTAATTAAAGGCCTAATTAAATGATTTTAAAAGAATATGATATTTATTTCTGCAAATTTTTCTGTTGTAGATAACCATGACGTCAAATACGAACACTTTCTCCCTGCGATTTGTCCTTGAGAAGGACAAGCTCAACGGAGCAAATTTCCTGGACTGGTACAGGAACTTGAGAATAGTTCTCACCCAGGAGCGTAAGCTGTACGTTCTGGAGCAGCCCATTCCGGAGGCTCCTCCTGCCAATGCCCCGCGAGCCGACAAAGATGCTTACAAGAAGCATCAAGACGACGCATTAGATGTGTCCTGTCTAATGCTCGCGACCATGAACTCAGAGCTTCAGAAGCAACATGAGTTGATGGGCGCTTTTGATATGGTTGAGCATCTTCGCCAACTATATCAGGGACAAGCGAGGCATGAGAGATTTGAGATCTCGAAGGCACTGTTTCAGTGCAAGATGTCAGACGGGGCTCCTGTAGGTCCTTATGTACTCAAGATGATTGGGTACATAGAGAACCTACAAAGACTGGGGTTCCCACTTGGCCAAGAGCTGGCCACTGACTTGATCTTGCAGTCCTTGCCGGATAGCTATAGTCAATTCGTTCTGAACTATAACATGAACGAGATTGACAAGCCACTGCCCGAGCTACTTAGTATGTTACGAACTGCTGAGATTAACCTTAAGAAGGTTAAGCCCATTCTGATGGTTCAGAAGCACAAGGGCAAGGGCAAGCCCAAAGGTAAGGGAAAGTCCCAAACCAAGGGCAAAGGCAAGGCACTGAAGCCTGAAGGAGGGGTCGCCAAGGATGCTACCTGCTTCCACTGCGGTCAGACCGGGCACTGGAAGAGGAACTGCAAGGTATACTTGGAGGATCTTAAGAAGAAGCGAAGTGAGACTTCCACTTCAGGTATATATGTTATAGAAGTCAATCTATCTATTTCTACATCTTGGGTATTAGATACTGGATGTGCTTCTCACATTTGTATTGATGTGCAGGCGCTGAGAAATAGCAGAGCATTGACAAAGGGCGAGGTGGACCTACGAGAAGGCAATAGAGCACGGGTTGCTGCTGTTGCTGTAGGGATTTACTTTCTATCTCTGCCCTCTGGGCTTGTACTAGAGTTAGTCGATTGTTGTTATGTGCCTGCTCTTACTAAGAACATAGTTTCAGTTTCTTGTTTAGACAAGAAAGGATACTCTTTTATAATAAAAGACAAATGTTGTTCTGTTTATTTGAAAGATATGTTCTATTGTAGTGCACCACTAATAAACGGACTCTATATTCTAGACCTTGAGAGCCCTATCTATAACATTAGTACCAATTGGTTCAAGTCAAATGACATGAACCAAACATACCTCTGGCACTGTCGCTTAGGTCATATAAATGACAAGCGCTTATCCCAGCTCCATAAGAATGGTATGCTGGACTCATTTGATTTAGAATCATATGAGATATGCGAGTTATGCCTACGAGGCAAGATGACCAAGACCCCTTTAGTGGGCATAGCGAGAGAGCAACTGATTTGTTAGGACTCATACATAGTGATGTATGTGGCCCTTTCAATGTCGCTGCTAGAGGCGGTTATAGATACTTCATCACATTTACTGATGACTTCAGTAGATACGGTTATGTGTACCTGATGACACATAAATCTGAATCCTTTGAAAAGTTCAAGGAATTCAAGAATGAAGTACAGAACCAGCTTGGCAAGAGTATTAAAATACTTCGATCAGATCGAGGTGGTGAATACTTAAGCCATGAGTTTCGTGACTATCTAGCTGAGTGTGGGATTCTATCCCAACTCACTCCTGGAACACCACAGAGGAATGGTGTATCCGAAAGGAGGGATCACACCCTATTAGATATGGTACGATCTATGATGAGTCACACAGATCTTCCAACATATCTCTGGGGTTATGCTCTAGACACGGCAGCTTTCATTCTCAACCGAGTTCCATCCAAGGCCGTGATAAAGACACCATATAGGATATGGACTGGGAGAGATGCCCAGGTGTCTTTCATGAGGATTTGGGGTTGTGAGGCTTACGTACGACGTCAAGTCTCAAACAAATTAGGACCCAAATCTGACAAGTGCTATTTCATCGGATATCCCAAGGAAACTAAGGGATATTACTTCTACATTCCCAGTCAGCACAAGGTAGTTGTGGCAAAGACTGGGGTCTTTCTAGAAAGACTAGTGGGAGCGCGTTCGATTTTGAAGAAGTTCAAGATGCGAACAATAGCACTGATGCCTCGATGGAAGTTGAACTGGAACAACAAAGTGTTGTGGATGATGTTGTTCCACAAGGAGTTGAGGAACAACAACCAGTTCAAGTAGACATACCTCTTCGCAGGTCTGATAGGGTACATCGTCAGCCTGAGAGATATTCATTTCTCATGTCTGACCATGATGACGTTGTGCTCAAAGAGGATGAGCCTAACACCTATCAAGAAGCTGTGATGAGACCAGATTCCAAGATATGACGGATGGATATCAAAAACCACGTTTCTGAATGGAAACATACTCGAGGATGTGTACATGACACAACCTGAGGGTTTTTGTAGTTCCACAACCATAGGATCTATCATGTATGCCATGTTATGTACTCGACCTGATGTCTCGTATGCTATGAGCATGACGAGCAGATACCAGTCAGATCCAGGTGAAAGTCACTGGATAGCGGTCAAGAATATTCTTAAGTACTTGAGAAGGACTAAAGAATATTTCTTGATATATGGAGGCGATGATGAGCTAGCTGTAAAGAGTTACAGTGATACTAGCTTCCAGACCGACCAGGATGATTAAATCGCAGTCGAGGTTCGTGTTTTGCTTGAATGGTAGTGCTATGAGCTGGCAGAGTTCACAGCAGTTCTACAACGTTTCCATCTCATTCGAGAGATTATCGATAGAGGAGATGTGAAGATTTGCAGAGTACTTACAGAGGCTAACATTGCAGATCCCTTGACCAAGGCTTTGGCACAGAGGAAGCATGACGGTCACACTAGGTCTTTAGGCCTTAGAGGCTATACTGATTGGCACTAGTGCTAGTGGGAGATTGTTAGTTAGAGCCCTAGAGCCAATCATTTGATGATTGTATGGACTCATGTATATCATATTCTTGTATATTAAGAAAGGCATTTGTTTGGTTATTATACTTAATTGTATTAGTGTCAAATAGACTAAGTATAATAGCGTCCTTGAGTAGAAAGTTCATACCTATATCAATCGATTAGTTGAATCGATAGTGAGATGATATAGGGAACACTACTCTAAATCATTCCTAGTCGAGTATTAACATTCAGGACAATGTTAATGCAATAAGACTAGCATGTAGGTCAACTCGATGACTTGATCTCACAAGTCATGGATATGGAGATATCAAGTTGACACATGGGTATGCATTGGAGAATATATACTGAATGACCCGCCATGAGAAAGTATCATGGATCGTTATATGAGTGTCATATACTTTCTCATGTGGCTATTAGTATGACTATTAGTCCTTAGACCTGAAGTCACCATGGATCCCTACATAAGGAGTTATGTACTTTGGTTTCGTCAAACGTCACCCGTAACTGGGTGGACTATAAAGGCGATTACTAGGTATATAACGAATTATGTAGAGGGATGTGAGTGATGTAGATGGGATCTATCCCTCCCATATAATGGGAGCGACATCGGTATTCTTGATAGAGTGAGACCACTAAGTGCATGGCCATGCCCAAATGAGTCAACATTAGATGTTGAGCTAATTTGATCGAGTGAGTCTACTTGGAGTTCAAGATTTAGATTGATTAGAGGATGACACGGTCTATGCCTCACATTGATCAATCTAGATGTATAGGATAGAAGGACATTTGTCACATATTGTGAGGAGTCACAATTAGTAGTCACAAGGTGATGTTGGATCTCAACATTCTTGTAACTTGGGTAGTAATGATGTGTTGCTAGATACCGCTCATTACTTATGCTCCTAAATGGGTTTAGGGCATTGCCAACGTTACAAGAACCTATAGGGTCACACACTTAGGACAATTAGATGGAGATTTGGTTCATATGATGAACCAAGAGGATTAGATTCATTTGATGAATCATATTGGATTAAGAGTAATCCAAATTGGGCTAATTGAGTTGGACTCAAGTTGATTCATGTATTTAATGAGTCTAATTTAGATTATGACTCATTAAATCAACTTAATTTAATGAATTAGATTCATTATATTAAGTTGGCTTGAATCATATGGTTGGATTAGATCAACCATGAGAGAGATTTGATCAAGTTTGACTTGATTTGAGAGGAAGAGAAAAAGTCATGTTTGACTTGACTTTTTGCCACATCACTAGTGAGTTGGCAAGATGTGGACCAATAGGATTGCTCCACATCATCAATGTGTGACACCTCATGGAGGTTACAAGCCTCCATAGCATTTAATGTGGCCGGCCCACATTAAATGAAGAGGTTACACTAGTTGCCATGTCATTTAGTGAGGTGGCAAGATGTGTACCAATAGTGTTGATCCACATCATCCTAGAGTGCCACCTCATGGGGGTTACAACTCTTAATGGTTTCATATTAATTGCAATTAATGCAATTAATTTGGTGGTTTTACCATGGAGAGTGGCCGGCCACTTTGTTGGTGAATGAGAATTTGATTTTTCATTCAAGTGGTGCATCTTCTTCCTCCTTCCTCTCAAGCTCTCCCTCTCCCTCTCCTCCTTACTTGGCCGAACCTTACCAAGGTGCTAGCACACCTTTGTGTGAGGTTTTCTCCACCTAAGTTGTCCGTGTGGATACTTCTAGAGGACCGGCGCTTGACGGTCTTGAGATCCGGCAACACCTTGGAAGAGCGGGATTCGCGTAGGGCGCGCATCAAGGGTAAACACTTTTTCCTCGTAGATCTAAGTAGTAGATCAGTTTTTGAATTCGTACAAGAAATAGTTTTTCGAATTTTGTATACGAATCTTTGCACGGATCTACGGGTTTGGGTCCTTCGGGGTTTCCGCGACGCGAAAAAGCGATTTTCGCGGCTCGAAGAACCCAACAACCGAGCCCTCTCGGACCTAGTCCGGAGAACGAGCTACCGAGCCCTCTCCGACTTCGTCCGGTCCAGAGAACGAGCTACCGAGCCCTCTCTGACCTAGTCCGGAGAACGAGCTACCGAGCCCTCTCCGACTCCATCCAGTCCAGAGAACGAGCTACCGAGCCCTCTCTGATCTAGTCCAGAGAACGAGCTACCGAGCCCTCTCCGACTCCATCTAGTCCAGAGAACGAGCTACCGAGCCCTCTCCGACCTCCCATGCCAAGCTTCCATACTTGGACTTTTCCCCGTGCCAAGCTCACTGCTTGGACTTTTCCCGTGCCAAGCTCCCTACTTGGACTTTTCCGTGCCAAGTCTCCATACTTGGACTTTTCCTGAATCAGGTCAACTCAAGTCGGGCCAACCAGGTCAACCTTGACCAAAGGTTGCACCCATAATCCCCCAAGTTCCTAAACATCAAAATACAACTTCTCTATTCTTGTCAAACATCAAAATATACCTCAAGTCAGGTCAACTCGAGTCGGGTCACCCAGGTCAACCTTGACCTAAGGTTGCACCAACAATCTCCACCTTTTTGATGTTTGACAAAAACCATAATCAAGTTAGGTTAACCCGATAACCTAACTTAGGTTTTCCAATAGTTCTCCAATGTTTTCCTTGAACATTCTCCCCAAACTCAAATGTTGTTCCTTGAACATTCTCTGGACATTCTCCCCCTTTTTGACACATAAAAAAGAGTGAATCAAGGTCAAGAGTTTCTTCCTAATGAAAGTCCCATACCTTTCATTGAAACCCTTAATTTCTCCCTTGATACTAAAATCAACAATCAACTTAGTGATAATCACTTATAAAATAAAATAAAAAAAAAACTTGACGAGCAAAAATTCTCCCTAAAAGTCAACTCCCCCTTGACCATTAGGTAAAACTCCCCCTAAAAGTCAACTCCCCCTTGACCATTAGGTAAAACTCCCCCTAAAGGTCAACTCCTCCTTGACCATTGCACCAACAATGCCTTGGAGAGTTTCAACCCTTTAGAAATCTAAAGCACCAACTTCCATAGCTGAAATTTCAGACAACAGTCGAAAATCAGCATTTTGGCACGCTTTGATCGATCACCAGACTGATCAGGACTCCACTGGATCGGTCACCAGACCGATCCACACTGCCCTGGATCGGTCCAGTGACTGATCCAGACTTCCCTGGACCGATCAGGATCTTCTCTGATCGGTCCACAATTCTCTGTTAAGAATTTCTGATTTTTCTCCGGAAATTCAGAAACCCCTAAAAAATTACAAAAAATTCCAAAAATTGTAAAATTTTGAGGATACATTCCTAATAACATATATTATCATGAAAAAATAGTTTTCTTTGAAAATAACTCCCATTTTTAAATCTTGATACAAAGTTCGAAAGACTTTGAAGTAGCTCAAGGTTAATCCATCTTTGTATCAACTTACTCAATGATGAATGCTATCACTAGAAAAGTTTCATCAAGGTTTTTCAAATCAATTTTGAAATGATTTTAAACCATTCAATTTAGGACCACAATCTTAGGGCTACATGACTTGTACGCAAGTTTTCCCTATGATCCTCAATTTCGAATTAGACTCATCTAGGTACAAGAACTATGCACCTTGATCCTAACTCATCATCCTAATATCTCACACACATCTAAGGTGTATCAAACACATCCAAGTCAATTTTGATGTGAGATATGGGTTTAGGTCATCTTAAGCTAAGTTCTCATGCATTTTCTAAACAACAATTAGATCTCCATATCAAATTATGTTTTTATCCTTAAATCAATTTAATTGATCATAAATGCAAGAGATGATGACATGGCATAAAATAATATCATAAGTGGAAATATGTGCCAATGTCATGATGTCATGGCATAAAGTATGAAACTTAAATAAGGTATGACATATAACTAACCTAAGTATTATCATGACATTTCAAATGATAATAAGTTAAATATGATGTCATGACATGGCATATGACAAACAATGTATGGCAAATAACATATAAAGGTATAGAAAATACCTAATTCTAGCCTTAGTTGCCATTTTTGATAATTTTGATCATTTATCATAAATTCTATATTCCTAAGTGTAATAGACCTAAAATCATATACTAAAGATTTTTAGATCACTATGTGCCAATTAGATTGACCCTAGAAAACTCCTCAAATGTGGTTGGCACATCCTAATCACCTTAGGAATAATTTTTAATTTCATTTTCAAGGCTTGATTACACCTTGAAAATTCCTAAAATGCCACCTTTTGCCATGAGTAGGTTAACTACCTATCCAATTAAGGTTGGCACACCCTAAACCATCTAGCGTGAAGGAATCATGCTCCTAGGAACCCAATACCTATTTGAGCTCATTGGGTTCACTAAATATTCACTAGGGATGACTTCCCTAGCAACCCTCCTAATGACCCTCCTAGGCTTTAAAGCCTTGGTCATTTGGGATTCATCAAGATCAACTCTAGGGGTGACTCCCCTTGTGACCTTGGTGATGGTCTTCTTAGCCCTAGGTCTTGTTCCATAATCGAATGGAACATTATGATAAGCGGGCTTGACCACTTGAGACTTAGGTTTGTGACCCAAACCTCTCATGTCCTTGGGCTTTGATTTTTGACCCTTAGACCCTAGAGTTGACTTCTCCAAATTCTTAAGAGCCTTTTCTAAAGTGTCAAGTCTTGACCTCAAGACTTGATTTTCCTTCTTTAATACCTCAAGCTTTAATTTTCTATTTTTCTTTGAGGTATTCCTAGGCATATGTCTAGTTGTTTTGGGATTCCTATCTAGGTTTTCCTTAACCTTAGATGAGTTAACTCTAGGGTTGGCATTTCTAGCATTGTCCTTATCTAGGCTAACATGTTTGGCACCTAAGCACATGTATCGGTTTCTATGGTTATCATGCTTATCATTATTGACAATTGCAATAAAACTACTAGCATGTGTCTTATTAGAATTGCAAGAATGTGCCTTAAAGGATACCTTAGGGTTTGCCTTAGCTCCCCCCATAGATGTGCTTGGTCTCTTGTCCTTGTGAGGTTGCCTCCCCCTTGGACATTGACTCCTATAATGTCTCCTTTGCTTGCATTGGAAGCACACCACGTGCTCTTTGCCCTTGCGTATCGGGACTCCGGCTTCCTTGACTTTTGGTGCCGGTGGAGTCTTCCTAATCCTCTTTGGACATTTACTTTTGTAATGCCCATATTCCCTACACTCAAAGCACATTATATGTAATTTACTTGAAATTAAGTTGCTTGAGTTACCTAGGGTTGAGGATGGATATAAGCTCTTTCCTTCATCCCTTCCGGAGGTAGAGGCTTCTTCTTCTTGCTCCAGTCTTGAAGAAGAACTCTCCTCCTCTTCTTCCTTAGATGTTGAGTAGCCCTCAACTTCTAATTCCATACCTCCATGATGTGAGCTACTTGGCTCACTTGACTCCTCTTCATGACTTGAATTGGAGCTCTCCTCATGGAACTTAGCCAAGTTGTTCCACAACACCTTGGCATTATTGTATCCACCTATCTTACACAAGATATCATTAGGTAATGAAAATTCAAAGATTTTCGTTACCTCGTCGTAGATTATGGATTGGTAGATTTGTTCCTTCGTCCACTTCTTCTTCTCGAGAGGTTCTCCTTCTTTATCCACCGGAGGAATAAAACCTACTTGAACACAATTCCAATTTACTAGGTTAGTCATAAGAAAATACTTCATTCTTACCTTCCAATACGCGAAGTCGTCGCGATCGTAGAAGGGTGGAATCGTGACGTCTTCTCCAAGTTGATTCATTCTCTAGCTCGTGCTCCCCTGGGTGTTAATCCGACGGAGAGTGACCTTGCTCTGATACCACTTGTTAGGACCTTCGGACGCGGCTAGAGAGGGGGGTGTGAATAGCCGACCCCAAATTCACGTTTCTTCCTACAATTTTAGTTAGCGCAGCGGAAATAAAAGATAGAAACGAAACAGGAGAATATCAAACCTCAAACGCGACGATATAACGAGGTTCGGAGATGATACTCCTACTCCTTGGCGTGCCCGTAAGGTGGACGAATCCTATCAATCCATCGGTGGATGAGACCCCGGAAAACCGGCTAATAAAAACTCCTTCTGGGTGGAGAAACCTCGCCACAATCTCTCTTGCAACAGCAAGATCGGAGTACAAAGATAAAGTAAGAAGCCAAGAACAATATGAATGTAAAAACACTAGTTTGCTTGCCTTCTCGTCGACTGATGATGAAGCAACCACTTCACGGATGCCAACAACAGCAGCAACTGATCAGTTGGAGTCCAACCGAGGGAAGCTCACACGAAGCTTCAGTTGTGGAGAGCTCAGCAAAGCTCAGATCGCAGGAGCAAGAAGAAGACAGCCACTCTCTAGAGGCCCTCCACCTCTTGATTTATATGAACCTACGAAGAAGAAGACACAGACACAGAAATCTAGCCGTTGTGACTCAACGGCTAGACCTGGACCGATCAAGCTCCACCCTGATCGATCCAGGACGGATCTGATCGGTCAGGGGACCGATCAGGCCCTAGGCTGATCGATCCCCAGACCGATCCCAACTATCACAGAGAGTTGGTTGCAGATCCCTGATCGGTCTGTGGACCGATCAGGCCATAGGTGGATCGGTCCACAGACCGATCCCTCCTATTCCTTCTCCCAATCTGTTTGGTTACTGATCGGTCACCAGACCGATCAGAAGACCCATAGTGAGAATCAGTGTATCACTGGATCGGTCAGCAGACTGATCCAGATACCCATAGTATCACTGGATCGGTCAACAGACCGATCCAATTTCCCAGCCTTAAACCCTAAAGCCTTCCTGATCTAGAGAACGAGCTACCGAGCCCTCTCCGACTTCCACGTCCGGTCTAGAGAACGAGCTACCGAGCCCTCTCCGACTTCCACGTCCGGTCCAGAGAACGAGCTACCGAGCCCTCTTGGACCTAGTCCGGAGAACAAGTTACCGAGCCCTCTCCGACTTCGTCCGGTCCAGAGAACGAGCTACCGAGCCATCTCTGACCTAGTCCGGAGAACGAGCTACCGAGCCCTCTCCGACTCCATCCAGTCCAGAGAACGAGCTACCGAGCCCTCTCTGACCTAGTCCGGAGAACGAGCTACCGAGCCCTCTCTGACTCCATCCAGTCCAGAGAACGAGCTACCGAGCCCTCTCCGAGCTCCCATTCCAAGCTTCCATACTTGGACTTTTCCCCGTGCCAAGCTCCCTGTTTGGACTTTTCCTGTGCCAAGCTCCCTGCTTGGACTTTTCCGTGCCAAGTCTCCATACTTGGACTTTTCCCGAATCAGGTCAACTCAAGTCGGGTCAACCAGGTCAACCTTGACCAAAGGTTGCGCCCACAATCCCCCAAGTTCCTAAACATCAAAATACAACTTCTCTATTCTTGTCAAACATCAAAATATACCTCGAGTCAGGTCAACTCGAGTCGGGTCACCCAGGTCAACCTTGACCTAAGGTTGCACCAACAGTGATGACTCGGAGAAGGAATAGAGAGCAACTTGTGTCCACTTGGGAGGAGATGAAAGTGCTCATGAGAAGGGGGTTTGTACCCAGCCATTATTATAGAAGCTTATATCAGCGACTTCAAAGGTTATATCAAGGCTCCAAAAGTGTGGATGAATATTTCAAGGAGATGGAGTTGTCCATTATCCGAGTAAATATCGATGAAGATCGGGAAGCCAGGTTTTTACATGGTTTAAATCCAGAAATTGCTGATATTGTTGAATTGCAGTATTATGTTAAGCTGCCAAATATGGTCCACCAAGCACAAAAAGTGGAAGAACAACTCAAGAGGAGAGGATTGGCTAGGTAGGGACAACCAATGACTACTCACGGCACATGGCGGACATCTCCAAGAAAGGAGGAACAACCTCAAAATACCCCAATGTTTGAACCTGTAAGAAGCCCAAACCACACCATCTACTACTCAAGGTAACCGCGATCCCATTTCCGCCAAAACTTGTGATATCAAGTGTTTTAAATGTCAAGGGCATGGCCATATAGTTAGTTAATGTGTGAACAAAAGGGTGATGGTAATAAACGCCCAAGGTGAACTTGAGTCGGAAGATGAGGATGAAATACTTGAAGGAGTGCCACAAAAAGAGGATAGTGATGATGAACAACATGCTGTTATTGGAGACTTATTGGTGGCACGACAAGTTCTCAATCTACAAGCTAAGGAGGAAGAAGGTAATCAAAGGGAGAATTTGTTTCATACCCGTTGCTTTGTCAATAACAAGGTTTACAGTGTTATTATTGATGGGGGAGTTGCACCAATGTGGCAAGTACTTATTTGGTGGAGAAATTGTCACTACCAACTCGGAAACATTCGCAACTCCAGTGGCTAAACGATTGCGGAGAAATCAAGGTAACAAAACAAGTCTTGGTAGCAATCTCCATTGGCAAATATGAAGATGAGCTGTTGTGTGACGTGGTTCCCATGCACGCATGCCATCTATTGTTGGGAAGACCTTGGCAATTCGATCGAAAGGTTACACATGATGACCTCACAAATAGGTATAGTTTTACTTTGAAAGGACAAGTTATGGAGGACCAGTTGAGACTACAAAAAGTAAATGAAAAGAAGAAAGAAAAAGAAATTGAGAGAAAAAAATTTGAGAAAAAAGAAGTCGAGGAAAAGAAAAATGAGAGGAAAGAAAATGAGAGGAAAGAGACAAAAGAAGTGGGCAAGGAATAAAAAGGAGAGAGAAAGAAAAATAGCTTTTATGCAAAAAAAAAAAAAGTGAGATCAAAGGAGCTTTGTTTTCAAATCAGTTGCCCCTTATCCTTTTGTATAAGGAGGCACTCTTGAGCATTAACGACCTTAGCAGTTCTTTTCCTAGTGTTATTGTTTCTCTCTTACAAAAATTCGAGGTGGTCTTTCCTGAAGAGGTTCCACATAGTTTACCTCCAATTAGAGGAATTGAGCACCAAATTGATTTCATACCCGGTGGATCCATTCCAAATTGACCTGCCTATAGAAGCAATCCGGAGGAAGCAAAGGAACTTCAGAGGCAAGTTAATGAATTATTAGAAAAGGGGCATGTTCGAGAAAGCATGAGCCCTTGCGTCGTGCCTATGTTACTCGTTCCCAATAAGGATGGAAAATGGAGGATATGTGTGGATTATCGAGCCATCAACAACATCACGGTAAAGTATCGCCATCCAATTCCTAGGATTGATGATATACTTGATGAATTGCATGGTTCTTGTGTGTTCACAAAAATTAATCTTAGGAGTGGATATCATCAGATTAGGATGAAGGAAAGTAATTAATGGAAAACTGGTTTTAAAACCAAGCATGACTTATATGAATGGTTAGTAATGCCTTTTGGCTTAACTAATGCTCCTAGTACTTTTATACGTTTGATGAACCATGTTTTGCGTGCTTTCTTAGGAGAATTTGTAGTTGTGTATTTTGATGATATTTTGATTTATAGCAAAAGCTTAGAAGAGCATGTTACACATTTAAGGTTAGTTTTGAGTGTGCTAAAAGAAGAAAAGCTTTTTGCTAACCTCGTTATATGCTCCTATTGTACGGAGAAAGTCGTGTTTCTTGGTTTTGTTGTTAGTACTAAAGGCGTTGAGATGGATGAGGAAAAGGTGAAAGCAATCCAAGAGTGGCCAACACCGACAACAATTAGCCAAGTGAGGAGTTTCCATGGTTTGGCCAGCTTCTATCGACGGTTTGTTCATAATTTTAGCAATATTGCAGCTCCACTTACTAAAGTCATCAAGAAAAATGAGTCATTCAAGTGGGGAGAGGAGCAAGAGAGGGCCTTCAACATTTTGAAAGAAAAGCTATGTTTTGCTCCTTTACTAATCCTACCAGATTTTTCTAAAACATTTGAAATCGAATGCGATGCTTCTGGTGTTGGTATAGGTGCTGTGCTTATGCAGGAGATGCAACCCATTGCTTACTTCCATGAGAAGTTGAGTGGAGCCACTCTCAACTATCCCACATATGACAAGGAGATGTATGCATTGGTGAGAGCATTCGAGACATGTCAACATTACCTATGGCCAAAAGAATTCGTGATTCACACAGATCATCAATCTCTAAAGCATTTGAAGAGCCAACATAAGTTGAACCGACGCCATGCTAAATGGGTAGAATTCATTGAGACATTTCCTTATTGTTGGGATCTAGCACGCCAAAGACGCAGAAACGCAGCGGAAAAATTACTAGATCCTCTTATCCAGTGGATCCATGCGAAGGGAAGAAACATTTTCTTATTCATAATCTACATGATAGGATTATACCTTTGTTGCGTGCCCTTCGCAATCCTGACAGCAACCTTTCTTCGGTGCAGATCTTAGCACGTTAAAGCGTCAGCGCCTCTGCGGTATCCACACGAACAAGCCTTGTCTTTGCTTGTCTCACAAACAAAGCAAGATGGAGAGGGAAAACACACAAGGTTGTGCTAGCAACCACAATGGTGATTTCGGCCAAGAAAGGGAAGGAGGGAGAATAAGAATAAGGGGACTTTTCACCTTCTCAAGCAAAGAAAAACTAATGAAAAATATCATCTAAATGATATTTATAACCATCCCATGGTATACCAAGAGTCTCCACCCTTTCATATTCTAATCCAATGGCTCAAAATCAACCATTCAATCCAAAGATTGAATTTTGACCATTCAACTTCCTTTGTGAACTCAAGTTCACCCAATGAGTCTAACCCATTGATTCCCATGTAATTGAACTCAATCCAACAATTGGATCCCTTTGAGTCTAACTCAATGAGTCAAATTCGGATTACACATAATCCATTGATTCATCACATGAACCTATCTCCATATCAACTTGTTCTTAGTGTGTGACCCTATAGGCTCTCGTAACGTTGGCAATGTACCTAAATCAACATTTGTGATATATAAACAATGAGTGGCATCTAGCAAGGCATCATTGCTACCCAAGTGACGAGAAAGTCGAGATCCAACCTAACCTGTCTGTGGCTATTAACATGTATGACTTGGTCCCTCTATCTTTTATATCTAGATTGATCAATGAGGCATAGACCGTGCCATCCTCTTAACAATCTTTGTGTTTCTTGATCTCTAAGTAGACACACTTATCAAATAAGCTCAATATCTCATATTGACTCATTTACGCATGGTCATGCTTTCTTGTGCCCTACTAATCAAGGGACCCACAAATATCGCTTCCGTCATATGGAAGGGATAGATCCCATCTACATCACTCACATCCCTCCGCATAATTCATTGCATACCCAGTTATCGACTTTATAGTCCACCCTGTTACGGGTGACGTTTGACGATACCAAAGTATACAACTCCTTATATAGGGAACCGTAGTGACTTCAGGTCTAAGGACTATTCATACCAATAGTAGCATGAGAATGTTTATGACACTCATACGACGATCCATGAAACACTCTCATGGCAGGTCATTTAGTATATATTCTCTAATATATACCCATATGTCAATCTGATATCTCATATCCATGACTTGTGAGATCAAGTCATCCGTTGACCTACATGCTAGTCTCAACACATTAATATTGTCCTTGTATATTAATGCTCGACTAGGAATAGTTAAGAGTAGTGTTCTCTACAATATCTCATTATCAATTCAACCAATTGATATATTGTAGATAAGAACCTACTACCAAGGACATTATTATATTTATTCAATCGGCACTGAACTGCAATAAATATAATAACCAATTTTGTCTTTTATTAATAATGATATATGATACAAAATGTGTTCTTTACAATTATCTCATAATTAGTACTAGGGCTAATACTAACACTTATGTGATCAAATACAAGCAAGGAAAGGAGAACGTAGTTGCTGATGCACTATCTTGAAGGTATGCTTTACTGTCCACTTTAGATACGAAGTTACTTGGATTTGAATATATCAAGGATTTATATACTAACGATACTGATTTTTCTGATGTGTTCAAAGCATGCGATAAGGTTGCATTTGGTAAGTTCTATAGGAATGATGGGGTTTTATTTAATGAAAATAGATTATGTGTGCCTATGTGTTCGTTACGTGAATTATTCACTAGGGAAGCCCATGGTGGTGGTTTGATGGGTCATTTTGGCATTACTAAGACTTTAGGGGTTTTACAGGATCATTTCTTTTGGAATCATATGAAACATGACGTGGAAAGAATCTGTGAGAAGTGCATCACTTGCAAATAAGCTAAATGTAAATTGAAACCCCATGGCTTGTATACCCCTTTGCCTATACCTAGTGAGCCTTGGACTGATATTTAAATGGACTTTGTTTTGGGATTACCCTCGACCGAGAGGGGGAGAGATTCAATTTTTGTTGTGGTAGATAGATTCTCCAAAATGGCGCATTTCATTCCATGTCATAAAACCGATGATGCATCGCATATAGCTGAATTGTTCTTTAAAGAGGTTATTAGGTTGCATGGCATGCCTAGGACCATTGTCTCTGATAGGGATGCAAAGTTTTTAAGTTATTTTTGGAAGACTTTGTGGGGGAAATTAGGAACTAAATTATTGTTCTCTACTACATGTCACCCCAAACTGTTGGGCAAACTGAAGTGGTCAATCGAACCTTGTCCTTTTTATTTCATGTGGTCATTAACAAGAATTTGAGAATATGGGAACATTGTCTACCTCATGTTGAATTTGCTTACAATAGGAGCATACATTCTGCGACTAAATTTTCTCCATTTGAAATTGTTTGTGGTTTCAATCCCTTGTCACCATTTGATTTGATTCCTTTAGCTGTAAGTGAGCACATAAACTTAGATGGTAAGCAAAAGGCCGAATTTGTAAAGAAGATTCATGAACAAGCACGACTGAATATTGAGAAAAGAACTCAGCAATACATACAACAAGCTAACAAGGGGCGCAAGAAGATTGTGTTTAAACCAGGAGAATGGGTTTGGTTGCACCTCTGAAAGGAGCGATTTCCGGATAAACGTCGTTCTAAACTTCTACCTCAAGGGGATGGCCCATTTCAAGTATTAGAGCGCATCAATGATAATGCCTACAAACTTGAACTACCAGGTGAGTATGGCGTACATTCTACTTTTAATATTGCTGACTTATCCCCGTTTGATGCAGGTGATGATTTGAGAACAAATCCTTTTCAAGAAGGGGAGAATGATGTATGCCCAAGGGTTGAAGATAGGAGAGATCAGTTATCACTTCCGAAAGGCCCAATTACAAGACTGCGGGCAAAGTGTTTCAAGGAAGCACTAAATGAGCTAATCAAAAAACATTGGGAGGACTATGAGCAAGGAGAGGCCAAGATAATCCCAATTGCTAGTCGTGGCCTAATCCACATAATCAGACATAACCATCCATGACTAGCCGTGCTTAACAGAAGAACACTAATAAGCATGGGAACTCGTTCATGCATAAAGACTTAAGTATTTTAGATTATTTAATGAATCATGCGACTTGGGACTCTAATTGTGCATGCATTTATTTTGTTTTGGGTTCCTAGATTGCTTGCATGAGACATGCATTGAGACTCTAATTGTGGATGCACTTATCTTGTAAAGGAGGGACATCTTAGTTTTTGGTGAGATTGTGTGCTCTCTTAGTTCTTGAAAGGACTTTCTGAACTTATCGAGTTTACTCTCGTGGCGTTCAGCCCATTAAAACTTATCACCCCGGGTGTGGCGTTTCTTTCCTTCGCAGGCTTGGTTCGTGCCAGTTCTAGGTTATGGGTCAAGATTCACACTCTTTGTTGGGTTTTTCGGGCCGTAAAAATCGCTTTTTGCGTTGCGGAAACCCAGAAACCCCAGCCACCGGATCCGTGTGAAGATTAAAATTTTGAAAAAAACATTACGAGTACGAGTTTCTTACACTAGTTCTAAATTAGATCTACAAGGAGAAGGAATTTACCCTTGATGCGAAGCCCTTCGCAATCCCGCTCGTCCTCGGTTCGCTAGATCTCGAAAGTGTCAAAGTAGACACTTCACTATGTGTATCCACACAAACAAGAGATGAAGAAGAGACTCTAACGATGTGCTAGCAACCTTAGAGATCAGTAATGGAGGAGAGGGAGAGCAAGAAGAAAACTAGAGAGGAAGAAGATGATGGAGTTACTCACACAAGCACACAAAAATGCACTAACCCCTCATCAAAAGTGGCCGGCCACTTTAAGGGGAATTGTAACCTCCATGGGATGCCAAGAGTCACAACTCTTGGTAACTCCCATGAGGTGGCATTCCACTTAAGCAACCATGATGATGTGGAGCATCATCATTGGACCACTTAATGCCAACTCACCAATGAGGTGGCAAATGGTCAAGTCAAAATTGACCCTTCATCTTCCTCTCAAGTCAAGTCAAACTTGACCACTTCTCTCCCTTGGTTGATCTAATCTAACCATTGGTTCAAGTCAATTTTAATTTAATGAATCTCTATTCATTGAATTAAATTGATTAAATGAGACTAAGTCCAAATTAGACTCACTTAACACATGAACCAAATTGAGTCCAACTCAATTAGCCTACTTTGGATTACCCTTAATCCAATTTGGTTCATCATATGAACCTAATCATTTAGGTTCATCAAATGAACCTAATCTCCATCTAATTGCTCTTTGTGTGTGACCCTATAGGTTCTTGTAACGTTGGCAATGTAACACCCACGAAATTATAAGATAAGTATATGGGTGTTATTTTCTTTAGAGCATAAAAATAAAAAAGAATAAGAGAAAAGGAAAAATAAAAACCAAAATAGAATAAGAAGAGGTGAGGTCAAGGATTGAACCTTGAACCTCCCACAAGTAATAGAGTTAAATTAGTGGATGGAACTACTAGAGTAATGAATGATAAGTGAATAAAAGAGAATGGAAAGGGTAGTTAAAGGATAGAAGATGGTTAAGTAAAAGAACAAGAGAAAACCAAGTTGCTTACCTTCTCTTCCTCTTAGTTAAGAGAAGAAGCAAGCAAAAGATAAATTGCCTACTTCCCTCCCTCTCTCTATTTTCGTGGGATTAAAGGAATGAGGGAAAAGAGCAGTTGAGGGAATGAATGAAGACATGCTTCATTTACAAAGGAATAAATAGGATTGGGAGAAGAAAAGCAAGAGATTTAATTCTTCTTCTTCTCGCTTTCTTCTCCTTCTTCATTCTCCACCGAAACTAAGAGCCCCTCCCTCTCCTTATTCCAAAAGCTAGGCTAAGTTTCCTCTCCAAGAAAACTAATTTACAAGAAGAAGCCTTCAAGATCTACCCCTTCCAAGCAAGAGAAACAAAAGGAGGTGGAAGAAGAAGAAGCTCTCTCCTTCCTTTGCACCTAGGGTACCTTTTTCCTTAAGAAAAACCACAAGCGAAAGGAGGTAAGTATCCCCTCACCTGTGGTACAAGTAGTTCATAGGTGCTTTCCTTTATGAAAATAGATTTCTAAAAACTTAAGGAGTGATCCATGGTAAATTCGGCCAACAAGAATAAGACCCTTAGGAAAAATTAAGTCCTAAATATGCTCACCATGATTTTTATGATATGTACTTTTTTTAAGAGATTGGTTTAGTATTCTCATACTTGTATGTTGCTTAGAATTAAGATTTCTCTCCTTAAAACGCTCGGCCAAGACAAAATCAAGGACCTAGGAGAACTTAAAACCTAAACCAAGCATGCCATGATTCTCCTTATGACAAGATATGAAGTTAACATGATATTTCTCATGCTTGTATGTTGATTTGAAACTGTATTTCATGATCATGAGGTTTCGGCCATAACAAGTTTAAGGGCCTAGGAAACTTAGAACCTAACCTAATTATGCTCATAATGTTCCTTGTAATAATTTCTATGAAATTGATTTAGGGTTCCCATGCTTTTATGACACTTGAAACCTAGTTCCAAGCTTTACAAGTCTCGGCCATAACAAGTATAAGGGCCTAGGAAACTTAGAACCTAACCTAATTATGCTCATGATGTTCCTTGTAATAATTGCTATGAAATTGATTTAGGGTTCCCATGCTTTTATGACACTTGAAACCTAGTTCCAAGCTTTACAAGTTTCAGCCATAACAAGTTTAAGGGCCTAGGAAACATAGAACCTAACCTAACTATGCTCATGATGTTCCTTGTGATAATTGCTATGAAATTGGTTTAGGGTTCCCATGGTTTTATGCCACTTGAAAACCTAGTTGCATACTTAACAAGTTTCGGCCACATTAGGTTTAAAGACTTAGGAAGCTTAGAACCCAAACTAAACTTGCTCAAGATGTTCTTTGTGATAAATGTTATAATATTGGTTTAGGGTTCACATACTTTCATGCTACTTGTAACCTAGAATTGTGCTTACTAGGGTTTCGGCCATGACAAGTTTACAAGCTTAGGAAACCTAGAACCTAAACTAACCATGCTCATGATGTTCCTTATGGTATATGATATGATATTAGTTTAGGGTTCACATGCTTGTATGTTGATTGTAACCAAATGTGATGCTTGATAAGTTTCGGCCATGACATGTTTAAAGACTTAGGAAGCTTGGAACCCAAACTAAACATGCTCAAGATGTTCCTTATGATATATGTTATGATATTTATTTAGGGTCCCCATGCTTTCATGCTACTTGTAACCTAGAAACATGCTTGCTAGGTTTCGGCAATGACAAGACTAAAGGCTTAACTTAGAACCCATGTTAAACATGTTCATGATGTTCCTTATGATATATGATATGATAATGATTTAGGGTTCATATGCTTTTATGGTGCTTGTTAACCTAGTCAACAACTACATGTTTCGGCCACTTCATGATATTTGGGTTAGAGACCCAATTATGAAATTCTATGTGTCTCACATGCAATGCTTCATGATATGATAAGAATATGCTATGCTTCTATGCTCATTTATGTATGCTTATGACCTATGCATGATGATGACCCTTATGATGTGTTATGTGCCCAAATTCATGATGTGCTATGTGCCCAATTATGCATGCGTTTATGATGAGCTATGTGCCCAATTTCATGATGTGTTGTGTGCCTAATTATGCATGCGATCATGATGTGCTGTGTGCCCAAATTCATGATGTGTTGTGTGCCCAATTATGCATGCTTTATGTTATGCCTAAGAGTTGCTTCCCTATTAGTTGGGACTAAGAGCACTCTTCATGATATGAAAGGAAATGTAATATGCATGATATGATAAGAATTATGATATGTATGACATGCTACTTTACTTTTTATGGCTTGTAACAAGGGTGGGCTCCATAAGCGCCCCGGGGTCGATGGACTAAGAAACGGGCCTCGTTAGGGATGGGCTCCTAAGTGCCCCTAGGTCGATGGACTAAGAAACGGACCTAGTATGTATGCCTTGTAGGGTTCAAGACTTGCTACCTTGGACCTACATAGGACGCGCGCATTTATGTATGTGGTACAAGCCGGGGCCCTAATCATGTTGAGATTATTTAAGTATGTATGTAATAAGTTTTCAAAAGACATGTTGCATATATTTTTCATGATACATGTTTTTGAAAGTCATCTCGCATGATACTTATGATTATGTTATGCTAGGATGCACTTTATGATTATGTTATGATATGCCATGATACTCATGATTATGTTATGCTAGGATGCACTTTATGATATGCCATGATACCTTACGATTGTGTTACGATATGATGCTTCTATACATGATATGATGAGTTGTCTTTATGCTTTATGAATTATGAATATGCTATGCTTTACGGTTTTTGTGAGTAGGAAGGATCTTACTGAGCCTTGTGTGCTCATAGCTTACTTTCCTTGTACCACAGATAAAGGCAAGGAATGGATGTACTAAGGGAGCAGTAGGAGGGGCAAGAAGGACATGTGTAGTAGTGGCTCGGCTAAAAGAGAAAGACCTGCTTTTATTTAATAAGAATTATGCTTATATCGTTATTCCATGACTCCATGACATTTCATCATGTTTACTAGTATTATGGCTTAAATTCATGATAAGCATGCTATGTGACTTTATATTGTGGTTCCAGTTCAACTTCCATCGAGGCTTCAGTGCTATTGTTCGCATCTTGATCTTCTTCAAGATCGAACGTACTTCCACTAGTCTTTCTAGAAACAAAATCACTTTCTAGAAAAACCCCAGTCTTAGCCACAATTATCTTGTGTTGACTGGGAAAGTAGAAGTAATATCCCTTCATTTCCTTGGGATATCCAATAAAATAGCACTTGTCGGATTTGGGTCCCAATTTGTCTGAGACTTGACGTCTAACGTAAGCCTCACAACCCCAAATCCTCATAAAAGACACCTGGGCATCTCTCCCAGTCCATATCATATATGGTGTCTTTATTACAGCCTTGGATGGTACTCGGTTGAGTATAAAGGCTGCCGTGTCTAGAGCATAGCCCCAAAGGAATGTAGGCAGATCTGTGTGACTCATCATAGACCGTACCATATCTAATAAGGTACGATTCCTCCTTTCGGATACACCATTCCACTGTGGTGTTCCAGGAGGAGTGAGTTGAGATAGAATCCCACACTCAGCTAGATAGTCACGAAACTCATGGCTAAGGTATTCACCACCTCGATCTGGTCGAAGTATCTTAATACTTTTGCCAAGCTGGTTTTATACTTCATTCTTAAATTCTTTGAACTTTTCAAAGGATTCTGACTTATGTGTCATCAGGTACACATAACCATATCTACTGAAGTCATCAGTAAATGTAATGAAGTACCTATAACCACCTCTAGCAGTGACATTGAAAGGACCACATACATCGCTATGTATAAGACCTAACTAGTCAGTCGCTCTCTCACTGTGTCCACTAAAGGGAGTCTTGATCATCTTGCCTAGTAGGCATGACTCACATGTCTCATATGATTCAAAATCAAATGAGTCCAGCAAACCATCTTTATGGAGCTGGGATAAGCGTTTGTCATTTATATGCCCTAAGCGACAGTGTCAGAGATAGGTGTTAGGACCGATGCTCGCGGCTAGAGAGGGGGGGTGTGAATAGCCGCCTCAAATTCTTCGTTTCTTTCTACAATTAGGGTTAGCGCAGCGAAAATAAAATGAATAGAAACGAAAGCGGAGAATAGCAAACCTCAAACTCGTCAATGTAACGAGGTTCGGAGATGAAACTCCTACTCCTCGGCGTGTCCGTAAGGTGGACGAAGCCTATCAATCTGTCGGTGGATGAGTCCCCGGAAACCCGGCTAATAATCACTCCTTCTGGGTGGAGAAACCTCGCCACAATGTCTTGCAATAGCAAGATAAACAGGAGTACAAGAATACAGCAGAAAACTAAGTACAATACAAAAATGTAATAACCCTAGCTTGCCTTCTTGTCGACTGGATGAAGCAGCAACTTCACGGGAATCCAACCACAGCACCAACTGTCCAGTTGAAGTCCCAGCCGAGGGAAGCTCACGCGAAGCTTCAGCGAAGAAGAGCTCAACACAGCTCAAGCAGAAAATACTTCAGCAGTCAGTAGGAAGAAGAAGAGTAGTAGTCAGCAGCCCTCGATCTCTTCTTATAACCTCTGATATCCTGAGCCAACCTGTGAACCTGCAAGCAAAAAGACCAGAACACAGAAGCCCGAAATAACCTAGCCATTGAGTCACAACGGCTAGGGCTGCACCGATCAGGCTCCACCCTGATCGGTCCAGGGTGATGCTGATCGGTCATGGGGACCGATCAGGCTCTATGCTGATCAGTCCCCAGACCGATCAGTGAGCTTCCACAGAGAGTTGCCCAACTCTTTGTGCGTACTCTGATCGGTCCCGGGGACCGATCAGGCTTCATGCTGATCGGTCCCCTGACCGATCAGTAAGCTCACAGAGGCACTGATCGCTTTCTGATCGGTCTCCAGACCGATCCAGGTCTTGGTTTTTGCCCAAACCAAGTCCAAACCAGTATCAGGTCAACCTTGACCTCTTGGTACCTCATGCTTAGCATCCGGTCACTCCCTTGACCTACTAAGACTCCCCACCAAGTGTCCGGTCAATCCCTTTGACCCACTTGGACTTTTCTCTTCGTGTCAAGTATCCGGTCACTCCCTTGACCTACTTGACCTTCTCAACACCAGATGTCCGATCACCCTTGATCCATCTGGATTTTCCCTTGCCCGACTTCACTCACCAGGACTTTCTCCTAGCTTCACTCACTAGGGTTTTCACCTTTCTTCACTCACCAGGACTTCCCAATTGCCTGGCTTCACTCACCAGGACTTTCCCACTGCCTGGCTTCACTCACCAGGACTTTCACCTAGCTTCACTCACTAGGGTTTTCACAACTGCCTGGCTTCACTCACCAGGACTTTCCGTCTTCCTGGCTTCACTCACCAGGACTTTCCACACCCGGTCCAGAGAACGAGCTACCGAGCCCTCTCTGACCACAGTTCGGAGAACGAGCTACCAAGCCCTCTCCGACTTCCATCCGGTCCAGAGAACGAGCTCCCGAGCCCTCTCTGACCACAGTCCGGAGAATGAGCTACCGAGCCCTCTCCGACCACAGTCCGGAGAACGAGCTACCGAGCCCTCTCCGACTTCCCATGTGCCAAGCTTCCATACTTGGACTTCTCCGTGCCAAGTCTCCATACTTGGACTTTTCCCGTGCCAAGCTCCCTGCTTGGACTTTTCACCATCCCAAACTCCCTGCTTGGACTTTTCCCGTGCCAAGCTCCCTGCTTGGACTTTTCCGAGTCAGGTCAACTCACCTCGGGTCAACCAGGTCAACCTTGACCATGGGTTACACCCACAATCTCCCAAGCTTGTATCCTTGTAAAACATCAAGGTACAAACATTGTCAAACATAACTCGTCAAACATCAAAACACAACTCGACTCAAGTCAACTCAAGTCTGGTCAACCAGGTCAACCTTGACCTAAGGTTGCACCAACAATCTCTCCCTTTTTGATGTTTGACAAAACCCATAATCAAACCCATAATCAAGTTAGGTTAACCCGATAACCTAACTTAGGTTTTCTAATGTTCTTCCTTGAACATTCTCCCCAAACCTACACTCTCCCCCTTTTTGACACACATCAAAAAGAGTGAATCAAGGTCAAGAGTTTCTTCCTAATGAAAGTCTCATACCTTTCATTGAAACTCTTAATTTCCCCCTTGATACTAAGGTCCAACAATTAACTTAGTGATAATCTCATATCACTCAAGTCTTTAGGAGTAAAAACTCCCCCTAAAAGTCAACTCCCCCTTGACTAATAGATAAAACTTCCACTAAAGGTCAACTCCCCCTTGGCCATTGCACCAACAATGTCTTGGAGAGTTTCAAACCTTCAAAATACCAACTCCCATAGCTGAAATTTCAGTCAACAGTCGAAAAATCAGCATTTGGCACGCTCTGATCGGTCACCAGACCGATCAGCCTTCACTGGATCGGTCCAGTGACCGATCCAGCATCCCCTGGATCGGTCCTAGTGACCGATCCACTCTTTCCTGGACCGATCAGACTCCTCTCTGATCAGTCCACAAGTCTGATATCAGAATTTTTAATTTTCCTCCCGAAATTCAGAAACTCCTAGAAAATTCCAGAAAATTTCAAAAATTATAAAACTTTGAGGATACATTCCTCATAACATATACTATCATGGAAAAATAGTTTTCTATGAAAATAACTTCCATTTTTCAATCTTGATACAAAGTTCAAAAGACTTTGAAATAACTCAAAGTTAAGTCATCTTTGTATCAACTTGTTCAATGATGAATGCTATCACAAGAAAAGCTTCATCAAGGTTTTTCAAATCAATTTTGAAATGATTTTAAACCATTTAATTTAGGACCACAATCTTTGGGCTAAATGTACATGACTTGTACACAAGCTTTCCCTATGATCCTCAATTTCGAATTAGGCTCATCTAGGCACAAGAACTATGCACCTTAATCCTAACTCATCATCCTAATATCTCACACACATCTAAGGTGTATCAAAAACACATCCAAGTCAATTTTGATGTGAGATATGGATTTAGGTTAGCTTATTCAAAGTTCTCATGCATTTTTCTAAACAACAATTTTATCTCCATATCAAATTGTGTTTCTTATCCTTATATCAATTTCATTGATTATAAATGCAAGAAATGATGACATGGCATATGGCAAACAATATATGGCAAATAACATGTAAAGGTATAGAAAATACCTAATTCTAGCCTTAGTTGCCATTTTTGATAATTTTGATCATTTTGCCATAAATTCTATATTCCTAAGTGTAGTAGACCTAAAAACATATCCTCAAGACTTTTAGATCACTATGTGCCAACTAGATTGACTCTAGAAAACTTCTCAAATGAGATTGGCACATCCTAATCACCTTAGGAATAATTTTTCATTTCATTTTCAAAGCTTGATTACACCTTGAAAATTCCTAAAGTGCCACCTTTTGCCATGATTAGGTTAACTACCTAGTCAAGTAAGGTTGGCACACCCTAACTCATCTAGCGTGATGAAAACACTCTCCTAGGAACCCAATACCTATTGGAGCTCATTGGGTTCACTAAGTATTCACTAGGGATGACTTCCCTAGCAACCCTCCTAATGACCCTCCTAGGCTTTAAAGCCTTGGTCATTTGGGACTCATCAAGATCAACTCTAGGGGTGATTCCCCTTGTGACCTTGGTGATGGTCTTCCTAGCCCTAGATTTTGTTCCATAATCGAATGGAACATTGTGATAAGTGGGCTTGACCATTTGGGACTTAGGTTTGTGACCCAAACCTTTCTTGTCCTTGGACATTGGTTTTTGACCCTTAAACCCTAGAGATGACTTCTCCAAGTTTTTAAGAGCCTTTTCCAAAGTATCAAGTCTTGACCTCAAGACTTGATTCTCCTTCTCTAATACCTCAAATTTTAATTTTTCATTTTTCTTTGAGGTATTCCTAGGCATATGTCTAGATGATTTGGGATTTCTACCTAGGTTCTCCTTAGCCTTAGATGAGTTAGTCCTAGGGTTGGCTTTCCTAGTGTTATCCTTATCTAGGCTCACATGTTTGGCACCTAAGCATGTGTATCGATTTCTATAATTAACATGCTTATCATTATTAGCAATTGCAATAAAACTACTAGCATGTGTTCTATTTGAATTACAAAAATGAGCCTTAGAGATTACCTTAGGCTTTGCCTTAGCTCCCCCTATCGATGTGCTCGGTCTCTTGTCCTTGTGAGGTTGTCTCCCCCTCGGACATTGGCTCTGATAATGTCCCCTTCTCTTGCATTGGAAGCACACCACGTGCTCCTTGCTCTTGCGTATCGGGACTCCAGCTTCTTTGATCTTTGGCGCCGGTGGAGTCCTTCTAACCCTCTTTGGACATTTACTCTTGTAATGTCCAAATTCCCTACACTCAAAGCATAATATGTGTAATTTATTTGAAATTGAAATGCTTGAGTTACCTAGGGTTGAGGATGGATGAAGACTTTCTTCTTCATCCCTTCCGGAGGTAGAAGCTTCTTCCTCTTGCTCCATTCTTGAAGAAGAACTCTCCTCCTCTTCTTCCTTAGATGTTGAGTAGCCCTCAACTTCTAATTCCTCTCCTCCATGATGTGAGCTACTTGGCTCACTTGACTCCTCTTCATGACTTGAAGTGGAGTTCCCCTCATGGAACTTAGCCAAGTTGTTC
This sequence comes from Zingiber officinale, assembly GCF_018446385.1. Classification (NCBI taxonomy): domain Eukaryota; kingdom Viridiplantae; phylum Streptophyta; class Magnoliopsida; order Zingiberales; family Zingiberaceae; genus Zingiber; species Zingiber officinale. The sequence continues at coordinate 138,890 of NW_024589924.1, read as the reverse complement.
CACAACTCCTTGGCATTGTTGTATCCACCTATCTTACATAGAATGTCATTAGGTAATGAGAATTCAAATACTTTCATTACCTCATCGTTGATTGTGGAATGGTGGATTTGTTCCCTTGTCCACTTCTTCTTCTCGAGTGGTTTTCCTTCCTTATCCATTGGAGGCTTGAAACCTAATTGAACACAACTCCAATTTTCAAGGTTAGTCATAAGAAAATACCTCATTCTTACCTTCCAATACGCGAAGTCGTCGCGATCGTAGAAGGGTGGAATGGTGATGTCTTCTCCGAGTTGATCCATCTCTAGCTTGTGCTCCCTCGGGTGTTAATCCGGCGAAGAGCGACCTCGCTCTGATACCACTTGTTAGGACCGATGATCGCGGCTAGAGAGGGGGGGTGTGAATAGCCGCCCCCAAATTCTTCGTTTCTTTCTACAATTAGGGTTAGCGGAGCGGAAATAAAATGAATAGAAACGAAAGCGGAGAATAGCAAACCTCAAACTCGTCGATGTAACGAGGTTCGGAGATGAAACTCCTACTCCTCGGCGTGTCCGTAAGGTGGATGAAGTCTATCAATCCGTCGGTGGATGAGTCCCCGGAAACCCGGCTAATAATCACTCCTTCTGGGTGGAGAAACCTCGCCACAATGTCTTGCAACAGCAAGATAAACAAGAGTACAAGAATACAGCAGAAAACTAAGTACAATACAAAAATGTAATAACCCTAGCTTGCCTTCTTGTCGACTGGATGAAGCAGCAACTTCACGGGAATCCAACCACAGCACCAACTGTCCAGTTGAAGTCCCAGCCGAGGGAAGCTCACGCGAAGCTTTAGCGAAGAAGAGCTCAACACAGCTCAAGCAGAAAATACTTCAGCAGTCAGTAGGAAGAAGAAGAGTAGTAGTCAGCAGCCCTCGATCTCTTCTTATAACCTCTGATATCCTGAGCCAACCTGCGAACCTGCAAGCAAAAAGACCAGAACACAGAAGCCCGAAATAACCTAGCCGTTGAGTCACAACGGCTAGGGCTGGACCGATCAGGCTCCACCTTGATCGGTCCAGGGTGCTGTTGATCGGTCATGGGGACCGATCATGCTCTATGCTGATCGGTCCCCAGACCGATCAGTGAGCTTCCACAGAGAGTTGCCCAACTCTCTGTGCGTACTCTGATCGGTCCCCGGGACCGATCAGGCTTCATGCTGATCGGTCCCCAGATCGATCAGTAAGCTCACAGAGGCACTGATCGCTTTCTAATCGGTCTCCAGACTGATCCAGGTCTTGGTTTTTGCCCAAACCAAGTCCAAACCAGTATCCGGTCAACCTTGACCTGTTGGTACCTCATGCTTAGCATCCGGTCACTCCCTTGACGTACTAAGACTCCCCACCAAGTGTCCGGTCAATCCCTTTGACCCACTTGGACTTTTCTCTTCGTGTCAAGTATCCGATCACTCCCTTGACCTACTTGACCTTCTCAACACCAGATGTCCGATCACCCTTGATCCATCTGGATTTTCCCTTGCCCGGCTTCACTCACCAGGACTTTCACCTAGCTTCACTCACTAGGGTTTTCACCTGGCTTCACTCACCAGGATTTCCAACCTGCCCGGCTTCACTCACCAGGACTTCCCAATTGACTTGAACCAATGGTTAGATTAGATCAACCAAGGGAGAGAAGTGGTCAAGTTTGACTTGACTTAAGTAGGAAGATGAAGAGTCAAGTTTTGACTTGACTTTGACTTGATCAATGCCACATCATCAAGGCTTCTTCATTTGGTCAAGTTTGACTTGACCAAATGCCACCTCATGGAGGAGATCAAGAGACTTGACTCTTGATATTCCATGGGGGTTTAGAAGCTAAAATGTGGCCGGCCACTTTTATTCAAGAGTAGAGTAATTATAGCACTATAGTCACATGTAAACCCAATACATGTGACTCTTTCTTCCATTAAATCCATGAGCATTTTTGTTTCTAGGCTTGTAGCTAAAATCCTTAGAGTTCTTGCCTAGACTTTTACCTACATTCCTAGCCCTAGGTGTAGTGGTTTTAGCATGAAAAGCTATATGTTTTTCCTTAACGCTATCATGCTTCCTATTTTCATGGTAAATAGCATTAAAATGATATAAGTTAGAACTATCATGCTTTTTACCATAATTTAAAGGGGTAGACTCAATGAAAGTTACCTTTCTTTTTACCTTGGAGGCTCCCCCTTGACTTGAGCTTCTTCCATGAGCCTTGACCACCTTCTTCCCTTTAGGGCATTGACTTCGGTAATGCCCCTTTTGATTGCACAAGAAGCACACAATGTGCTCCTTGCTCTTCTTTGTTCCGGGGATGGTCTCCTTGGGCTTCTCCTTGCTCTTTTGTGCCACTTGGCCCTTCTTCTTGGCCAATTTAGGACATTTACTTTTGTAATGCCCATGTTCCCTACATTCAAAGCATATAATATGATTTTTATTATTAATTAAAATGTTTATACCTTTTTGTGTAGGGATGACACTTTCTCCTTTGGATCCGGAGGTAAAAACTTCCTCTTGATCCGAAGGTGATATTCCTCGATTTGATTTTGCTTGACTTGTGGAGGTGGAAGCTTCTTTATCCTCTTCTTCTCTTGACCCGGATGTGGAGGATTCTTCTTGCTCTTGTTCTGGTATCAATGAAGATTGCTCCCCCTCACTCCTAGAGGTGGAGGCTTCACCTTCTTCTTCATCTTCATCCTCTTGTACATGAAACAAGGAATATACTCCTTCCTTGCTCTTTTGATTGCTCTCCTTTGAGGATGAAGCTTCTTGGACCTCCTCTTCGGAGGTTGAGCATCTCTCAACCTCGGAGTCCTCCTCTTCTTGGTTTTGATCCATTGAGTCGCCCTGTTTGGATTCTCCTTGATTTGGTACAGTGGAGGGGATCTCATGAATCCTTGCCAATTTGCTCCAAGATGTTGCTTGGCAATAAATTGACCAAAAGCTTGGTCACTTTGTCATTTGCCTCACATCTTTGGAGTTGCTCCTTACTCCATTTGCTTTTCTTGAGAGCTTTGCCCTTGGAGTTCTTTGGAGCTTCAAAACCTTCCATAAGAGCAAACCATTGCTCTATCTCCACCATTAAGAAATTCTCGATCCTTGATCTCCAAAGATCGAAGCTTGTAGATATGTACGGTGGAGCCACCCTTGTGTCAAATCCAAATCCATCTTGGAATTGCATCTTGAAGTTGAGCTTCTTGAATTCTTTGACTTTGATGAATTTGCTCCAACTTCTTCGCCCTCTAGCTTTGCTTGTTTTGTTTGCCCCTTCCTGCGATGATTCCGGTGAAGAGCGGCCTCGCTCTGATACCACTTGTTGGGACCGAAAAGTAGCTAGAGGGGGGGTGAATAGCTCTTCGCGTGCTCGTCGTCGGCGTTGCTCGTTTCTTCAGAGATATGCAGCGGAAATATAAGAAACAAAAGCATATAACGCTAACAAGGATGGTTTACTTGGTATCCACCTCACAAGAGGTGACTAGTCCAAGGATCCACACCTACTCACGCACCCTCCACTATGAATAACACTCCTTTATGGTAACTACCAAAGGCGGAGAAGCCCTACAACACTCTCAATACAAGAAGCAGAAAGGAAAATACAAGATAAGCAAAAGCTTACAAGATGTGCAATAAAAACCCTAACCCTAACTTCTTCTTCTTGTTTTTGATCTACCTCTTGACTTGGAAAAGCCTCCAAGAATCTTCAAGAACTGGCGATCTGGAGCTTGGAGAGAGCTATGGAGGTGCTGGAGAGTATCTGGAGTGAATCGGTGAAGTTCTACCGAAGGAAACGAATGCCTGCGGCTTAAATCGACGCCAACGGTCGGATCCTGATCGATTGGATTGCTCCCAATCGATCGGGGAGGCTTTGGATCGATCCACGGATCGATCCAGAGCGCCTCTGTGCTCTCTGGAATATCCTAGATCGATCGGTGGATCAATCCAGGGCTTATCGCGCATAAACAGCAGCTCCCAATCGATCCACTGATCGATTGGGACCTCTGGATCGATCCACCGATCGATCCAGAGGGGTTCTGTTCGCGAGGACTCACCGGATCGATCGACCGATCGATCCAGATCTTCTGGATCGATCCACTGATCGATCCAGATCTGCTGGATCAATCTGCTGATCAATTCAAATCTGCTGGATCAATCGGCGGATCAATCCAGATCTTGGTTTTTGCCCAAAACCAAGTCCAAAGCCCCCTAAACCAACATCTAGTCAACCATGACTTGTTGGTACATAAAACCTAGCATCCGGTCACCCTTGACCATCTAGGACTCTCTCACCAAGTGTCCGGTCAATCCATTTGACCCACTTGGACTTTTCTCCTCTTTCCAAGCATCCGGTCAATCCCTTTGACCTACTTGGACTTTTCTTCCTCGTGCCAAGTGTCCGGTCAATCCCTTTGACCTACTTGGACTTTCACCAGATGTCTGGTCAACCTTGACCCATCTGGATTTCCCCGTGCCTGGCTTCACTCATCAGGACTTCCCTTCTGCCTAGCATCACTCACTAGGACTTCTCTTCTGCCTGACTTCACTCACCAAGTCTTTCACCTAGCTTCACTCACTAGGATTTTCATCTGGCTTCACTCACCAGGACTTTCACCTAGCTTCACTCACTAGGATTTCCTCACTGCCTAGCTTCACTCACTAGGTCTTTCACCTGGCTTCACTCACCAGGATTTTCCTTCTGCCTAACATCCTAGTTAGGACTTCTCAGTCAAGTATCCGGTCATCCTTGACCTACTTGACTCTTCTTCAATCAACCTTGTATTGTCAAACATCGAAACCCAAACCAAGACTCAAGCTTGGTCAACCTTGACCTGAGGGATGTTGCACCAACAAAGACAACTTTCCTTAATGGAAGTCTTGAAAAAAACATCCATATGAAGCAACCAGAGGGATTCATTGAAAAAGACAAAGAGCATCTAGTATGCAAGCTCAATCGGTCCATTTATGGACTGAAGCAAGCTTCAAGATCTTGGAACATCCGGTTTAATGAAGTAATACAGTCATATGAATTTATTCAATATCCGGATGAGTCTTGTGTATACAAAAAGTGTAACAGAAACGTGGTGGTATTTCTTGTACTATACGTAGATGATATTTTGTTAATTGACAACAATGTCAAGGTATTATCGGACGTAAGGGTATGATTGTCCAAATAATTTGATATGAAGGACTTAGGAGAATGTGCACACATTCTTGGGATCAAAGAAATAAGGGATCACAAGAAAAGAATGTTATGCCTATCCCAAGCTTTATATATAGATACGATCCTTGCTCGTTTTAGCATGGAGTAGCTTTATCTAAAGAGATGTCTCCGAAGACATCAAAGGAGATAGAGGACATGAAGGCAGTTCCTTATGCTTCAGCTGTAGGAAGCCTTATGTATGCAATGCTGTGTAAGAAACCCTGGACAAGGACATTGGACTGCTGTGAAGCATATTTTAAAGTACCTGAGAAGGACTAGAGATTATATGCTAGTCTACCAAGCAGACGATTTGCTCCCTGTGGGTTACACGGATTCGGATCAAATAGGGACAATAGTAAGTCTACGTCAGGCTATGTGTGTACTCTAGGAGGTGGAGCCATTGCATGGAGGAGTGTTAAGCAGAAATACATCTCGGACTCAACCATAAAAGATGAGTATGTGGCAGCCTCTGAGGCAGCCAAAGAAGCTGTATGGCTCAGGAACTTTCTAATGGACTTAGATGTGATTCCTGGTTTGCCCAAGATCATCACAATTTATTGTGATAATAGCGGTGCAATTGCAAACTCGAAGGAACCACGAGCCCATAAAGCAAGTAAAGATATAGAGCGCAAGTACCACTTGATACGAGATATCGTCAAGCGAGGAGAAGTTGTCGTCACCAAGATTACATCAGCAGATAACCTGGCAGATCCTTTCACTAAGGCCCTTCAGGCGAAAGCTTTTGATCGGCATGTGGAGGGGATGGGAATCAGATGTATGGCAACAGATATGGCAGCTTAGTCTTTTAGTATAAGTGGGAGATTGTTAGAGTGTATATTAAAAGCCTAGCTTTTGTAAACATTTATTTTTGAAATAAAAGAATCACATTGGTCAATATCTGTATTTATTTGTTAAATGTAATTGTTCAATTAATTTATATAGTAGATAACATGGTGTGTGGTGTCACACACAGAAGATCATGTTATCAATTTTTTATAAATTATAAACAGTTGCTCATGACTAAGATGAAAAAGAACAAATCATTGGAATAGTCATAGTGTAATTAAGTATTAGTTTATCTTGACTAATAAATTACACTAGAACACTCTAATGTATTGAGTAGGAGCATATTAGGTAAGTTCTTTTTATACTGACTTAATAAAAGAACTAGACCTTAGTTATTATGGAAGTGTGTGCTCTTAATCCTAATATAATAACAAGCACATATATTTAGTATTTATTTCTTTGACTTATCAAAGGGTGAGATTTAGCTCGATAAATCAATAGGCCCGATAAGTTGGGAAATGATATTACTTATAGTGTGTGTTGTTGATTACAGAAGGAAACTGTGTCCTAGTAATCTAGGATGAGAATGTCCCCAAGAGGAGGTCATAAGGATTGTCATGTTAAACCCTGCAGGTGGACCTAGTCCGACATAACAATGAAGTTGAGTGGTACTACTCTTGGAGCTAGATATTAATTGAGTTGTCAGTAACTTACTTAATTAGTGGGCATTCGTAAACTTAAACACAGGGAGATTAACACACTCATGATAAGAAGGAGCCCATAATGTAATTTGGGATTGGTGCGGTAGTGCAGTAATAACTCTCTAGTGGAATGAGTTATTATTGATGAACTTGAGTTGTGTGTTCGGGGCGAACACGGGATACTCAAGCTCATCGGAAGGCCAAAACCAATTTTTCCTCTAGGTCCATGTCGTAGCCTCATTAAAGCCTCAAGTCCATCCAAAGAAAGGCCCGTCTTAGTGTCCAAGAAGAGGGCCGACCCATTGCTTGGTGACCAAGCAATGGCCGGCCACATCTCCTTTTAATAGGGCCGACCCTATTGCTTGGTGACCAAGCATGTAGGGGTCGGCCACAATTATTTCAAATAGGAGGGGTGTTTTGAATTTTTAAAATCTTCTCTTTGTAGAAAACTATAAGTTTTAAAAGAGATATTTTAATTTTAAAACTTTCCTTATTTGAATTAGGCCACATGTTTTAATAGAGAGTTTTAAAAGTTTTAAACTTTCCTTTTTTAACCATCCTCATGGTTTAAGAAAAAAAGGGAGATAAGTTTTAAAATTAAAATTTTCTATCATCATGTTAAAATAGGAAATTTTGTTAGAGAAGTTTTAAATTTTAAAACATATTTTTAATTTTTAGAACTTTCCTTTTTTAACTCCTACTTTAAGAAAGAGAGCTTGTAAATTTTATAAGAGGATTTCTTCTTGTAAAATTTTTAAAAATTATATTTCCTTTATTCCCTTGATGAGGTGGTCGGCCACCTTGCTTGGTGCCCAAGCAAGGGGCTGGCCATAATAAAATAAATTAAAATCATCACAAAATCAAATTTGGTGATTGATTCAATCAAGAGGAAAGAAAAGGAAAAAATTAAAAGGAAAAAGGAAAAACTCTTGGATAATTTTATTTTTTGTAAAAAGTTTTTCCTTATTTGCCTTGGGCAAGTATTATAAAAGAACGGGTGAGGGGGCTTCATGAGATATAACTCTTATTCTCTTTCTTGGAGATCTCTTGGTGGCCGGCCCTCTCCCTTCTCCCTTTCCCTTTGCTCTCTTCTCCTTGGTGGTGGTGGTGGTGGCCGGATTTTAGAAGAAGAGGAGGAAGCTTTTGGATGGTGTTCATCTTGGAGGATTGTCGCCCACACGACGCCCAAGGCAAGGCGAGGAATACGGCAGAAGATCTAGCTTACAAAGAGAATGTATAACTAGTAATTTTCTTCTGCATCTTACTAGTTATTTTCTTTGTAAGAATTCTAAATACAAGAGGCAATTAGATCTAGTTTTTTGAATAAGTTTTTTTTTCGAGTTTGTGTTTCTTCTTCTTCGAATTTGTGATTCGATTGTTCTTTTTGGTTGACCTAGGGTTATTAAGGAAATTAAATATTAGCTTTCCTTAAAAGGCTTTAACTAGGCGGTGGTGGTTGCTCCCATATCCAAGAAGACCATGTGCCTCGCCATGCAGTCCTGGAAGCCAATTTTGGAAATTAATATTTAATGGAATTAATAACATACGTGGATTTGAATCAATAGTGTTAAGTTCCGCGTGCGATTCAAATCTAAATCATCAAGAATAGATAAGTTAAATTTGGAATCAATGATGTTAAGTTCCGTCTGCGATTCCTAATTTAACTTCTAAAGAACACAATAGGTTATTTAAGGAAAGGTTCGACACTTGTACAAAAATTTTTGTACAATGGAACCGGTACGTTTTCTTAGGGTTAACCAACACCAACAGGATGATTACTACAAGGAGATGGAGGTGGCTTTGATTAGAGCCAATATTGTGGAGGATAGAGAGGCTACCATAGCTCGGTTTCTCCATGGCCTAAACCGAGATATTGGAGACATTATGGAGTTACAACATTATGTGGAGCTTGATGACTTAGTGCATCAAGCAATGAAAATAGAGCAACAATTAAAGAGAAAGGGCGTTATGAAGAAATCCTCTTCTCCAAACTACTCTTCAAGTTGGAAGGACAAGCCAAAGAAGGAGGGTTCTTCTTCAAATTCTAAGGAGGCAGCAAGCACTAAGAAGCCTATTCCTACTACCTCTTCTTCCACTTCTAAGAATAGGGATATCAAGTGTTGTAGGTGTTTGGAAAAAGGTCATATTGCATTCGAATGTCCGAATAAGAAGACTATGGTGGTGAGGGATAATGGGAGTATCTCTAGTAAAGAAATTTCATCTCATTCCTCTTCCTCAAGCGATGAGGAAAATGATGGAGAAGTCTATGCACAAGATGGAGATCTCTTGGTGGTTAGAAGATTATTGGGAAGCCAAACCAAGGAGCATGAGGAGGACCAAAGACAAAATATTTTTCATACCCGCTGCCTTATTCAAGGTAAGACAAGCTCTATGATCATTGATGGTGGAAGTTGTACCAATGTGGCAAGCACTAGGTTGGTCACCAAACTCAACCTCAAGACTACACCACATGCAAGACCATATAAACTCCAATGGCTAAGTAATAGTGATGAATTGGTAGTGAACCAGCAAGTGTTGATTAATTTCTCCATTGGCAAATATGAAGATAACGTTCTATGTGTGATATTGTGCCTATGGAGGCAAGCCACATTCTTCTTGGAAGACCTTGGCAGTTTGATAAACGAGCTCACCATGATGGATTCTCTAACAAGTTCTCTTTTGTCCACAATTCTCGCAAAGTCACACTTGTACCGTTATCACCAAGGGAGGTTTGTGAGGATCAAATAAAAATGAGAGAGAAAAGAGAAAAAGAAGAGCGAGAGCTTAAGAAAAAGAAGAGTGTGTGAAAAAGAAAATACTTGATTTTGAGGTCAAAATTTAAAAGAAAAGAGAGAATGAGGAAAAGAAAGAGAGAAAAATAGAAAATTTGTTTACAAGACGAAGTGAGGTGAAGAAAGCTTATTTGACAAGACAACCTATATTTCTTCTTTTGTACAAGGAAACTTGCTTGGAATCTAATACTAACTCCTTACCTAGTGATGTTGTTGTTATTTTGCAAGATTTTGAGGATGTGTTTCCCAAGGAAGTACCTCACGGTTTGCCTCCAATGAGGGGGATTGAACACCAAATAGACCTTATTCCTGGCGCTTCTCTGCCCAATAGGCCAGCTTATAGGAGCAACCCTCAAGAAACAAAGGAGATACAAAATCAAGTAGAGGAGTTACTGCAAAAAGGATGGGTCAGAGAAAGTTTAAGTCCTTGTGATGTACCCGTAATTCTGGTGCCTAAAAAGGATGGATCATGGAGGATGTGCACTGATTGTAGAGCCATTAACAACATCATAATTCGGTATAGACATCCTATCCCTAGACTTAATGATTTGGTTGATGAATTGCATGGTGCTTTCTTCTTTTCTAAAATTGATTTGAAAAGTGGGTACCATCAAATTAGGATAAGGGAAGGGGATGAATGGAAAATAGCTTTCAAAACCAAATATGGACTGTATGAATGGTTGGTAATGCCTTTTGGATTAACTAATGCACCAAGCACTTTTATGAGGCTTATGAACCATGTCTTACGAGAATTTCTTGGAAAATTTGTGGTAGTATTCCAAGCACTTTGATGATATTTTGGTATATTCCAAGAGTTTTGTTGAGCATATTGCACATCTCCAATCTGTCTTGCATGTCCTTAGAAAGGAAAAACTATATGCTAACTTGGAAAAGTATTCTTTTTGCACTAATCATGTGGTTTTTCTTGGTTTTTTCATAAGTTCTAAAGTGTTGGGTTTTTCGGGCCGCAAAAATCGCTTTTTGTGTTGAGAAAACCCCGAAACCCCTCCACCGGATCCTTACGAAGAAATAAAATTTACGTAAAACTTCGAGTACGAGTTTGTAGCCTATATCTAAACTAGATCTACAAAGGAGAAGAGCTTTACCCTTGATGCGATGCCCTTCGCTAATCCCGCTCGTCCAAGGTTCGCCGGATCTCGAGAGTATCAAAGTAGATACTTCTCTATATGTATCCACACAAGCAAGAGATGGAGAAACCAAACAAAAGGTGTGCTAGCACCTTTGAAAGGTTCGGCCAAGGTGGAGGAGAGGGAGAAAAGAGAGAGCTAGAGGAAGAAGATGAGAGTTACACAAAAGAAATGAAACTCACCCAAATCAATAGTCACAACTCATGGATAACTCCCATGGAATCATCCCACTTAAGCAACCATGATGATGTGGAGCATCATCATTGGTCCACTCTTTGCCAACTCACCATTGAGGTGGCAAATGGTAAAGTCAAACTTGACTCTTCATCTTCCTCTCAAGTCAAGTCAAATTTGACCACTTCTCTCTCATGGTTGATCAAATCTAACCATTGGTTCAAGTCAATTTTAATTTAATGAATCTCTATTCATTGAATTAAATTGACTCAATGAGTCTAAGTCCAAATTAGACTCATCTAACACATGAACCAAATTGAGTCCAACTCAATTAGCCTAATTTGGATTACTCTTAATCCAATTTGGTTCATCACATGGACCTAATCCTTTAGGTTCATCAAATGAACCTAATCTCCATCTAATTACCCTTTGTGTGTGACCCTATAGGTTCTTATAACATTGGCAATGATCCTAAACCCATTTAGAAGCATAAGTAATGAGTGGTATCTAGCAACACATCATTACTACCCAAGTTATAAGAATGTTGAGATCCAACATCACCTTGTGACTACTAATTGCGACTCTTCACAATATATGACAAGTGTCATTCTATCCTAGACATCTAAATTGATCAATGTGAGGTATAGACCGTGTCATCCTCTAATCAATCTAAATCTTGAATCCCAAGTACACTCACTCAATCAAATGAGCTCAACATCTCATATTGACTCATTTGGGCATGGTCATGCACTTAGTGGTCTCACTCTATCAAGAATATCGATGTCTCTCCCGTCATATAGGAGGGATAGATCCCATCTACATCACTCACATCCCTCCGCATAATTTTTTACATACCCAGTAATCGCCTTTATAGTCCACCCAGTTACGGGTGACGTTTGACGAAGCCAAAGTATGTAACTCCTTATGTAGGGAACCATGGTGACTTCAGGTCCAAGAACTAATTGTCATACTAATAGCCACATGAGAAAGTATATGACACTCATATAACGATCCATGATACTTTCTCATGGCGGGTCATTCAGTATACATTCTCCAATGCATACCCATGTGTCAACTTGATATCTCCATATCCATGACTTGTGAGATCAAGTCATCGAGTTGACCTACATGCTAGTCTCATCGCATTAACATTGTCCCTGAATGCTAATACTTGACTAGGAATGATTAAGAGTAGTGTTCCCTATATCATCTCACTATCGATTCAACTAACCGATTGATATAGGTGAGAACCTTCTACTCAAGGATGCTATTATACTTAGTTATTTGGCACCAATACAAGTAAGCATAATAACCATAAACAAATGCCTTTATATATATAAGAATATGATACAACGAGTCCATATAACAATCATCAAATGATTGGCTCTAAGACTCTAACTAACATAAAGGAGTGCAGGTTGATGAAGGGAAAGTTAAGGCCATTAGAGATTGGCCAACTCCTAAAACTGTGAGTGAGGTTAGGAGCTTCCATGGGTTGGCAAGTTTCTATAGGAGGTTTGTGAAGGATTTCAGAACAGTGGCAGCACCCGTAAATGAAATTGTTAAGAAAAACATGGGTTTTAGATGGGGAGAGAATCAAGAAAATGCATTTCAAACACTTAAGGATAAACTCACACATGCACCCATTCTTGCTTTACCTAATTTTTCCAAATCATTTGAAATTGAATGTGATGCATCTCATGTGGGTATTGTTAGGAATTCGAGCCGCAAAAACTATTTTTTTGCGTTGCGGAAACCCCGAATTCTAGCCCCGGATCCATGTGAAGATATATTTAAAATTATATCATGTACATGTTTCTGCACTAGATCTACCTTAGATCTACATAAAAAGAGAGTAAACCTTTGTAGCGAAGCCCTTCGCTTATCCCGCTCGTTCAAAAAGATGTCGGATCTCGTAGAGTGTCAAGTGAACACTCCTCTACAAGTATCCACACGGACAAAAGGTGGAGAAGAACCACTTAGAGTGTGCTAGCACTCTTGGTGGCCACGACAACGGAGGATGAGAGGGAGAGGAAAGAAGAGAGGAGGAAGAAGATGACCTCTTGAATGAGTACACAAAATGTAACTCACATCACTAATGTGGCCGGCCACATTTAGAGGTTCTTATACCTCCATGTAATACCAAGAGTCATGACGCTTGGTCTCCCTCATGAGGTGGCACACAATGATGTGGCCTTGATGATGTGGAACACCATCATCGGCCTGCCCTATGCCAAGTCACAATAAGGTGGTAATTGGTCAAGTCAAACTTGACCCTTCATCTTCCCTCTCAAGTCAAGTCAAACTTGACCCATTTATCTCCCATGGTTGATCAAATCCAACCTTTGATTCAAGTCAATTTAATTTAGATAATTTTCAAATAAATTTTAAAAGGTTTTTCAAATAATTTTCAAATAATTTTTGAAATGATTTTTTAAATAATTTTCAAATAATTTTTGAAAGGTTTTTTAAATGATTTTCAAATAATTTTTGAAATGATTTTTTAAATAATTTTCAATAATTTTTGAAAGGTTTTTTAAATAATTTTTAAATAATTTTCGAAATATATTTTTTTAAATAATTTTTGAGATGTTTTTTTAAAATAATTTTCAAATAATTTTTGAAAGGTTTTTTTAAAAAAATTTAAAAGGATTTTTAAGAGATTTTTAAAATGAATTTTTTTAAAAAAGATTTTTAAAAGGATTTTTAAAAGGTTTTTTAAAAATATTTTTAAAAGTATTTTTAAAAGGATTTTTAAAAGTATTTTTAAACGATTTAAAATAAGTTTTTAAAATAATTTTAAATAATAATTTAATTTAATTTTTAATTTAAGTTAAATTTTGATTATTAATTTAATTTGAATTATTAATTAGATTTGAATTATTAATTGTCAATTTAATTTAACCCTTAGTCATCTCACCCGATCTAAATTTTAAATCAGGGAATCCTATAATTTTGTGAGATGAATTAGGTTCAATTATAGGGTTTGGTTTAACTTTATGTTAGATTCAGGTTTAACTTTGAGTTCAACAAATAAGCATTCTTTGGATAAACTTCTAGGCTATGGTGAGTCACTTGGACATCATTTAAGTAACCATGCCTTCGAGTTTTCCAAATAGTACTATCCACTGAACTTAGTACAAAACCTTGGTCTAATTAGTTAGGATCCATAAAGAGTAGCTTCGGTCAGTTCCACTTAGCCAAATGCACCAGGTCGAAGCCATATCTTCCTAGACATGCATAGACTAAGCTTCCCTAACGTGCTTTCATCCAATACTTCACCAGTACCATAGGTCAAATTAAACTTGTTCCCTTTCTAATTAGTTCTAATTACCCTGCCGGGTAAGTTAGTTTTGGAGGTGTCAGCTATTCTGAATCGTCCCCCTACATTGTTGATAATTTTTATTTAAATTTATAAATTAGATTTGAGTTATATTTAAATTAAGTTTAGTAAATAAAAGGTAATTGATTATAGCTTGGTTTGTTGTGTTTAAGTTTTACTTTAGACATATAACCCAAGTCTAGATTTCGTGATTTGACTAAATTATTGACAATCTTATCTAATTTATCAATTTTATCTTTTAAAATATTATTTTGTATTTCTAATTTTCTAAGAGTTAATTTCTTATTTTTATTTGAATTAATTTTATTCATTACATTATTAGCATGCATATCTAATTTTGAAGAGAAATCTATACTAGAGCAAGCAAGATTAGTAAAACTAGTGCAATCATGTGTTGCAAAAACTAGATTTTCATATAATGTAAATGTACTAACCTTGATTTCTCCCTCTGAATTCTTGGGTATTCTTTCTGGGCATTGTCTTTTACAGTGACCCATTTGTAACGACCCGGCCCTTTGGCCTCTTGGGCGGCCCTTGCGGCGGCCCACTAGCGACCCTTATGTCTCGGCCCATTTGGCGACCTCTAATGTCGTCGACCGACTACCCTTTGGCCGTGCCGCTCACTTGGCTATCAGGATTCATAAACTCTAGTACTTAAGCCTAGAGGTCTAGAGTTCGAATTCTGGGGAAGGCAAAAATCCACTGCCAGGGGTGGAAAGTCCTAGTGAGTAACGGCACGACCAAAGGGTCGTTGGTTAACGACATTAGAGGTCGCCAAATGGGCCGACGACATAAGGGCCGGGTCGTTACAATAAAAAGGCGTCTTTTTATTGTAACGACCCGACCCTTTGGCCTCTTGGGCGGCCCTTGCGGCGACCCACAGGCGGCCCTTATGTCGTCGGCCCATTTGGCGACCTCTAATGTCGTTGACCGACGACCCTTTGGCCGTGTCGTTTGTTGGGCTTTTCGGACCGCGAAAACCACTTTTTTGCGTCGCGGAAACCCCGAAAGCCCCTAGCCAACGGATCCGTGCAAAGAAAAATTTTGAAAAACATACGAATACGAGTTTCTACCTAGATCTACACTTAGATCTACAAAAGAAAGGTTATACCTTTGAAGCGAAGCCCTTCGCGTTCCCGCTCGTCCAAATGGTGCCGAATCTCGAAGTTGTCAACGTAGACAACTCTCTATATGTATCCACACAAACAAGTAGGCGGAGAAAAACCACACAAAAGGTGTGCTAGCACCTTTGGATGGTTTGACCAAGAGAGGAGAGGGAGAGCAAAATTGGAGCAAGAAAGAAGATGAAGGAATGAATGAGATTAATTCACAAAATGAAAACTCATCAACCCATTCATGTGGCCGGCCACATTAAGAGGGTGTGTAACTCCCATGGAATGCCAAGAGTCACAACTCTTGGTAACTCCCATGAGGTGGCATCTCACTTAAGCAACCATGATGATGTGGAGCATCATCATTGGCCCACTCAATGCCAACTCACCAATGAGGTGGCATAAAGTCAAGCAAACTTGACTCTTCATCTTCCTCTCAAGTCAAGTCAAACTTGACTTAATCTCTCTCATGGTTGATCTAATCCAACCATTTAATTCAAGCCAATTAATATAATGAATCTAATTCATTTAATTAAATTGATTCAATGAGTCATAATCCAAATTTGACTCATTAAACACATGAATCAACTTGAGTCTAACTCAATTAGCCCAATTAGGATTACTCTTAATCCAATTTGATTCATCAAATGAATCTAATCCTCTTGGTTCATCATATGAACCTAATCTCCATCTAATTATCCTTAGTGTGTGACCCTATAGGTTTTTGTTGTAACGCCCGCCCTCCCTGCTACTAAAGGGACGGGGCTACTTACTTACTTAACTATTCCAGGATACACATGCATACTTAAAATTTCTTTCTAGTAACGTAAAGCAGCGGAAATATCATGAAGTCATACTGGAATGTAACATAATACACTTGGTTCATGTCAGACATAACAAAAATAATAATATAAGAAGGTCTTTATTTGTCTTAGTCGAGCCACTGCCACACACATTTCCTTACCTCTCCTGCAGCTCCCTTAGATCATCCATTCCTTGCCTTTATCTGTGGTACAAGGAAAGTAAGCTATGAGCACATAGGCTCAGTAAGATCCTTTCTTACTCACAAAAACCGTATTTCATAGCAAAGTCATATAAGCATATAACAATGGAGACATAATCATCTAACATTATATCATGTGAACATAGCCTCCTATCATATCATATCATTAAGAAATATCATACTATAACATATCATAAATAAAGGCATCATGTAATATGAATCATAAAAGCATAACATATCATCAGGTCATATGAATCATAAACAAAACATCTCATAACATCATGTCCTATAAGTCATAAAAGCATAGCATAACATCATGTCATATAATTCATAAAAAAAAACATATCATATCATGAATGGGTGCATCATGCAGAATGTCTTTTTAAAACATATGCCATGTCAAGTGCAAGATGTCTTTAAACATATCTTTTGACACTTTAACATAATATCAACATCATGAGGGTCCGGCTTGTACCACATACATACATAAATGCGCGCAATCCCTAGGACAGGGTAGCTAGCCCCGAACCTACTAGGGATCTAGACCCGTTCATAGTTCGTCGGCCTAGGGGCGTACTAAGGAGCTCATCCCTTTTTACTAGACCCGTTCATAGTCCGTCGGCCTAGGGGCGCTTATGGAGCCCACCCTTGGTACAAGTCATACAAAGTAAAATACATGTCGTGCATATCATATCATCATAACTGTCATATCATATCAACATAAATGTCATGCTGTTGTCTTAACATGAAGAGTGCTCTTAATCCCAACTTAAGGGAAGCAACTCTTAGCCATTTTCTTATCATATCATAAGGCATGCATACTTGGGCACATAGCCATCATAAACATCATTTTCATGCCTGGTTCATAAGCTTACATAAATGAGCATGCAACATATTTGAAATCATACATACTTGGGTACATAGCCATCATAAGAATCATTTCATGCATGGTTCATAAGCATACATAAATGGCATGTTACTTGTCTTATCATAAAGCATGCATACTTAAACATAAAACACATCATGAGAGTCATCATCATGCATAGTTCATAAGCATACTTAAATGAGCATATAATGCATCATAGGAAAACATAATCATACATGGAAAATATTTTCTAGCATCTCCTAATTCATATCCTAGTATGTGAGACACTTAGCCAAAATCATAATTGGGTCTCTAACCCTAATTCCATATAGTGGCCGAAAGTCACCATGCTTGGTTTTAGATTACAACATCATATAAGCTTGTGAACCTTAGATAAATTTTCAGATCATAAACTATAAAATATCATGAGCATAAGAAGTTTAGATTCTAAGCTTCCTAGGCCTTTTAACTTAGTTGTGGCCGAACCTTTAAGAACATGAAACTAAGTTCTATACAAGTATAAGAATACCAAACTAACTCCATATCATATCATAAGGAAGTCTATAAGCATGTTAGATTAGGTTTTAAGCTTCTTGAAACCCTAAAATCTATCATGGCCGAAACGTCAAGAAAAAAAGAAATAAATTTCTAAGCAACATACAAACATGAATACCTAGTCAAGTTCATATCATATCATAAGGAAGTCTATGAGCATGTTACATTAGGTTTTAAGCTTCTTGAAACCCTAAAATCTTTCATGGCCGAAACTTCAAGGAAAGGAAAATAAATTCCAAGCACATACCAACATGAATACCTAGCCAAGTTCTTATCATATCATAAGGGAGTCTATAAGCATGTTAGGTTAGGTTTTAAGCTTCTTGAAACCCTATACCCTATCATGGCCGAAACTTCAAGGAATGAAAATTAAATTCCAAGCAACATACAAACATGAATACCTAGTCAAGTTCTTATCATATCATAAGGGAGTCTATAAGCATGTTAGATTAGGTTCTAAGCTTCTTGAAACCCTAAATCCATCATGGCCGAACCTTTACAATAAAGGAAATAAAATTTCCAAGCAACATACAAACATGAATACTTAGTCAAGTTCATATCATATCATAAAGGAATCTATAAGCAAGTTAAATTAGATTTTTAAGCTTCTTGAAACCCTAAATCCATCATGGCCGAAACTTCAAGGAAAGGAAAGTAAATTCCAAGCAACATACAAACATGGATACTTAGTCAAGTTCATATCATATCATAAAGGAATCTATAAGCAAGCTAAATTAGCTTTTGAGCTTCTTGAAACCCTAAATCCATCATGGCCGAAACTTCAAGGAAAAGAAAGTAAATTCCAAGCAACATACAAACATGAATACTTAGCCAAGTTCATATCATATCATAAGGGATTCTATAAGCATGTTAGGTTAGGTTCTAAGCTTCTTGAAACCCTAAATCCATCATGGCCGAAACATATAAAGAAGAAGATCAAGCTTTAAACAACATCCAACATAAATCTTTAACTAAGTTCATATCATAACATAATGAGATCCATGAGCATGGGTTTCTTTTCTTTTATTTTTATTTTTAAGCCTTCTAACCTTACGGAAATTTCGTAAACGACTTGTACCACAGGTGAGGGGATGCTTACCTCCTTGTGTTTGATTTCCTTAGGGAAGTAATCTTGATTGTGGAGCCTTCCTAAAGAGGAGCTTCTTGCTTTGTTTGGGTTTCGGCAATGGAGGTGGGGAGAAGGCTTGGTCACGGTGAAGAGGAGGAGGGAGGAGGAAGAGGAGAAAAATGAAATCTCTTCTATAATTTCCCTTTTTATTCTACATGAGAGGAGGAAGGGAAAATGCACTTTTCCTTCTCCTTTCTTTTACTTACTCTTAATGAAAAGAAGAAGCAAGGCTCATCTTTTCCTTGAGAGAAAGAAGGCAACTCCAACTTCTCCTTCTAAGTGAAGAGAGCCTTCACTTCCTTACCTTTAACTATGATTTCCCTCTCCTTTCTAACAATAATTACTCTTGGTCTATTGGTTAACTTATTCATGTATTTAGTGAGAGATCCAAGGTTCAAGTCCTAGGTCTTTGTATCTTTTTATTTCCATTTTATTTTTTTGGCTAATGTTTACCTAAGACCTATTTTTATTCATGATAAAAATATCTAAAATCTTGCTAAGTAACCTATGGGTGTTACACTTGTAACGTTGGCAATGCCCCTAAACCCATTTAGGAGCATAAGTAATGAGCGGTATTTAGCAACACATCATTACTACCCAATGTTACAAGAATGTTGAGATCCAACATCACCTTCGTGACTACTAATTGTGACTCCTCACAAAATATGACAAGTGTCATTTTATCCTAGACATCTATCAATGTGAGGCATAGACCGTGTCATCCTCTGATCAATCTAAATCTTGAACTCCAAGTAGACTCACTAAATCAAATGAGCTCAATATCTCATATTGACTCATTTGGGCATGGCCATGCACTTCGTGGTCTCACTCTATCAAGAATAACGATGTCTCTCCCGTCATATAGGAGGGATAGATCCCATCTACATCACTCACATCCCTCCGCATAATTTGTTACATACCCAGTAATCGCCTTTATAGTCCACCCAGTTACAGGTGACGTTTGACGAAACCAAAGTACATAACTCCTTATGTAGGGAACCATGGTGACTTCAGGTCTAAGGACTAGTAGCCATATGAGAAAGTATATGACACTCATATAACAATCCATGATACTTTCTCATGGCGGGTCATTCAGTATACATTCTCTAATGCATACCCATGTGTCAACTTGATATCTCTGTAACGCCCCACCCCTCCTGCTAAGGCGACGGGGGTTACTTGCGACACATACATACTTAACACAGCGGAAGTCTTGCTTAGAGAATATAAAAGAAAACCTTTTCTTACTTAAAAATCACCATAGACATAAAAGAACCACATAACATACCTATCATAATTTTTTTTGAGTCTTAATACCCAACACATACTTAAGGTCATGGAGTCATAAAGTAAAAACATCAACATGACAAATTTCTTATTAAACAAAAGCAGGTCTTTTCTTTTAGCCAGTCCACTACCGCACACATCCTTCTAGCCCCTCCTGCTGCTCCCCTAGTACATCCATTCCTTGCCTTTATCTGTGGTACAAGAAAGTAAGCTGTGAGCACTCATGGCTCAGTAAGTTCCTTTCCTACTCACAAAAACCGTAAACCATATTAAAATCACAAGTCATAAGGCATAAAGACAAATGTATCATGTCAAGAGCATATCATGACATATCGTAACATAACATAACGTATCATGGCATAACATAACATGATCATCAAACGTATCCTGTCATAGCATAACATCATCATAACTATCATGGCATAATCATAAAGTATAAACATGGTAAACTCCTAACGTATATCATGCAAATATGCATCATGTCTTTTGAAAACTTATACAATACATACTTAAACATAATCTCAACATGATTAGGGCCCCGGCTTGTACCACATACATAAATGTGTGCATCCTATGTAGGTCCAAGGTAGCAAGTCTTGAACCCTACAAGGCATACATACTAGGCCCGTTTCTTAGTCCATCGACCTAGGGGCACTTAGGAGCTCATCCCTAACGAGGCCCGTTTCTTAGTCCATCGACCCCGGGGCGCTTATGGAGCCCACCCTTGGTACAAGCCATACATAAAGTAAAGTAGCATGTCATACATATCATAGTTCTTATTCTTTCATGCATATCATGTTTCTTGACATATCATAAAACATGCATTTTTTTGGGCACACAGCACATGCATGAATCATAGCATACAACATGAACATATCACTTATCATATCATAAAGCATGCATATTTGGGCACACAGCACATGCATGAATCATAAGCTTGCATAATGAACATATCATTTTATCATATCCTAAAGCATGCATGATTGAACACATAGCACATACATGGATCATAAGCATACATAAAAGAGCATATCACTTATCATAAAAAGACATAACCATTCATGGAATCATTAAATAACATCTCTTGATTCATTCATAGCATGTGAGGTACATCTAGGTCACTAAACCCATATGGCCGAAAGTCATGAGTAGAGGCATGATCTCTAGACAACATACAAACATAAAAATCTCCTGCTATCTTCACATACTAGCATAAGAAAGGTCATAAGCATGTTAACCTAAATTTTTAAGCCCTCCTAGGTTTCCAATTCTTTCATGGCCGAAACCTTTCATGAAGAGAAATCAAGTTCTAAGCAACATGCAAACATGTAAACCCTAAACCCATATCATATCATATTTCATAAGGAACTACTTAAGCATATTTAGTTTGGGTTCTAAGTTCCTTAAGCTCCTAATCTTATCATGGCCGAACCCTAGCATGTCTCATTCTAGGTTACAAGTAGCATGGAAGTGTTGAACCTTAAGCCAATATCTTATACATTTTCATGAGGAACAACATAAGCACATTTGTTTTAAATTTCAAACTTCCTAGACCCATTAACTTGTAGTGGCCGAACCATATCTATCATGGAACTAGGTTTTTAGTGGCATAAGAGCATGGAAAACACAACTACATTTCATAGCATACATCACAAGACATCATAAGCATATATAAGTTGGGTTCTAAATTTTCTCTAGGCCTTTAAACTTGTAGTGGCCGAAACACATCAAGCATGAAACTAAGTTTCTAGTGGCATAAGAGCATGGTAACCACAACTACATTTCATAGTACTTATCACAAGAAACATTATGAACATATGTAAGTTGGTTTCAAAATTCCTCTAGGCCCTTACACTAGTATTGGCCGAAACCTATCAAGCATGAACCTAAGTTTCTAGTGGCATAAGAGCATGGAAAACACAACTACATTTCATAGCATACATCACAAGACATCATAAGCATATATAAGTTGGGTTCTAAATTTTCTCTAGGCCTTTAAACTTGTAGTGGCCGAAACACATCAAGCATGAAACTAAGTTTCTAGTGGCATAAGAGCATGGTAACCACAACTACATTTCATAGTACTTATCACAAGAAACATCATGAACATATGTAAGTTGGTTTCAAAATTCCTCTAGGCCCTTACACTAGTATTGGCCGAAACCTATCAAGCATGAACCTAAGTTTCTAGTGGCATAAGAGCATGGAAAACACAACTACATTTCATATCATACATCACAAGACATCATAAGCAAATATAAGTTGGGTTCTAAATTTTTCCTAGGCCTTTAATCCAAAGGTGGCCGAAACATGTGAGCTTGGTTTTGTTTTTCATATGGCCTAAAAGCATGGAAAACCCTACACAATTTTCATGTCATCATAACAAGGAACAACATGAGTAAACTTAGTTAAAAATCTACACATCCTAGCTTTAAAACTTAGTGTGGCCGAAAGTTACATGTAACCAAAATTCTATGTAACAAGCAACCATAAAAACATCAACTAGTTTCATATCATTTATCAAGAAGGTCATGAGCCTCCTAGCCTTGGTTTAAACTTTCCTAGACTTCAAATCTCATCATAACCGAATCTTCATAAGCATGAAATAAGATTCATAACTAACATACAATCATGGCATAACATTTTAGCTTCATGTCTTGTCTAACGAGAAATCTTAGCATGCTTAGTTTTAGGTTTAAAACTCTCCTAGGCCTTTACTTCTTCCATGGCCGAATATTCATGAGCATGGAAATGGAGTTTCAAACAACATACAAGTAAGAGAAAAAGTTAACAACCTCATTATCATAGGGTACATAACACAAGAATAAGGAAACATGCTTAGTTTGAGTCTTAAACTTACCTAGTCTTCTTGTTCATGCTTGGCCGAAAGTCTAAGGCTTATGGATCTAAGTTTTCATTATTTATTCTAGCGTGGAAACCTTAGATTAACCTCTTACATAAAAATACATGTCACAAGAGAAATAATGAGCATATCTAGTTACAAATTTCTGAGGCTCTTCTTCTTGTTTTGGCCGAATCTTTCCTAAAGCAAGTCCTAGGTTTTTAAGCGATCTATCTTCATGGAAAATCATATAAACTATTGTACCATAGGTGAGGGGAAGCTTACCTAGTGTTCACTTGTTAATCTTTAAAGAATTGGTACCCTTGGTGAAGAGGAAGAAGGGAGTTTCTTCTTCTAGCACTCCTTTTGATTTCTCTTGCTTGGAAGGGTACACCTTGAAGGCTCCTTCTTGTAGTTTAGTTTTCTCTTAGGGAGAAACCAAAACTTGGCTTGTGGAAATGAGGGAGGAGGCTTCTAGTTTTGGCAAGGGTGAGGGAGAAGGAAAAAAAAAATGAAATCCTTTAGTTCCTTTCCTTTTTATGCTAAGTGGGTGGAAGTTACAAAGATGAACTTTGCTTCCTTTCCTCCTTAATTCATGCATGTATTTTTCTAATGAGAATATGTCCTCATTCCTTCCCCTTAACTCTTCTCTTCATTGTTCTCTTAAACTCCACGAAAATAGAGAAGAAAAAGGAAGAAAGACAACTTGTCTTTTGCTACTCCTTTTATTAACCAAGAGGTAAACAAGGGGAAGAAAGTTACTTGATTTTCTCTTGTTCCCTCACTTAATTATATCTTTACTTTTAACTACAATTTCCATCATTTCTCATTCACATGTTATTCATTATCCTAGTGGTTATCATACATAATTTTATTTCTATCCTTTGTGAGTGGTTCAAGGTTCAAACCTTCACCTCTTCTTTTATTTCTCTTATTTTTTTTTCTTTTTGATTCTTCTAACTTTTATGCTCTAAAGCAAATAACACCCATATACTTATCTTATAATTTTGTAGGTGTTACAATCTCTATATCCATGACTTGTGAGATCAAGTCATCGAGTTGACCTACATGCTAGTCTTATTACATTAACATTGTCCCTGAATGTTAATACTCGACTAGGAATGATTAAGAGTAGTGTTCCCTATATCATCTTACTATCGATTCAACCAATCGATTGATATAGGCAAGAACCTTCTACTCAAGGACGTTATTATACTTAGTTTATTTGACACCAATACAAGTAAGTATAATAATCAAAAACCAAATGCCTTTATTTATATAGAATATGATACAACAAGTCCAAAAATACAATCATCAAATGATTGGCTCTTTGGCTCTAGCTAACAATCTCCCACTAGCACTAGTGCCAATCAGTGTAGGCTCTAAGCCCTAATGACCTAGTGTGACCATCATGCTTCCTCTGTGCCAAAGCCTTGGTCAAGGGATCTGCGATGTTAGCCTCTGTAGGTACTCTGCAAATCTTCACATCTCCTCTCTCGATGATCTCTCGAATGAGATGGAAGCGCAGTAGTATATGTTTGGTCCGCTGGTGTGAGTGAGGTTCCTTCGCATGTGCTATAGCTCCATTGTTGTCACAATAGAGCTCAATCAGGTCACTAATGCTAGGAACCACCCCAAGTTCAGTGATGAACTTGCGAATCCAAACTGCCTCCTTTGCTGCCTCTGATGCAGCAATGTACTTGGCCTCTATTGTAGAATCAGCTACTGTGTCCTGCTTCGAACTCTTCCAGCTGACAGCACCACCATTAATGCAAAATACAAACCCCGACTGCAATCGATAATCATCCTGGTCGGTCTGGAAGCTAGCATCACTGTAACCCTATACAGCTAGCTCATCATTGCCTCCATATATCAAGAAATATTCTTTAGTCCTTCTTAAGTACTTAAGAATATTCTTGATCGATATCCAGTGACTTTCACCTGGATCTGACTGGTACTGCTCGTCATGCTCAAAGCATACGAGACATCAGGTCGAGTACATAGCATGACGTACATGATAGATCCAATGGCTGAAGCATAAGGGATATGATCCATGCGGTCTCTCTCCTCTCTAGAAGAGGGACCTTGAGTCTTCGAAAGTCTCACGCCATGTGACATCGGCAGAAATCCCTTCTTGGAGTTCTGCATGGCAAACCGAAGGAGTACCTTGTCAATGTATGTACTCTGACTTAGGCCAAGCAATCTCTTAGATCTATCTCTATAGATCTGTATCCCTAGAATGTGGGATGCTTCACCTAAGTCCTTCATTGAGAAACAAGTCCCTAGCCAAGTCTTGACAGACTGTAGCAAAGGGATGTCTTTCCCAATGAGAAGTATGTCATCCATATACAATATGAGGAAGAAAACTATGTCCCCTACAACCTTCTTGTAGACACTGTAAGGGATCGGTGGCCGGCTAGAAGGGGGGTTGTATAGCTAGGTCACCCCCAACTTCGATTTCTTCTCTACACGGTTAGTTTGCGCAAGCGGAAATGAAACTAAAACAAGAAAGCAATGAGTAAGAACACAAACGCTAACACGATTCTTTTACATGGTTTGGAGATTGCTTGCTCCTACTCTACGGCATGTCCTTGAGGTGGACGAGCCCTTGATCCTTCGGTGGATCAGTCCCCAGAAATCTCTGGCTAGCTCTTACTCCTTCTCGGTAGAGTACAACCTCTCACAAGGTTCTCTTCCTCTTACAAGATGAACTTAGGTTTAGGAGGAAGAGACTAGGCTTGGAAGCTTTGGGCAATGACAAGGAGTGATTCAACAATAATCAGTAACCTCCTTCAAGCCCCAAAGCTTCCTATTATAAATAAGAGGAGAGAGTTGATCATCATATCAACTCATCTCGGCACCAGTCGACTGGTGTTACCGTTAGAGGTAGCCAACGGCTACTTTCCAGCACCAACAGTCATTTACCAGTCGACTGCTAAAACTAGCAGTCGACTGATCCACACCGACCGAATGAACAGAACCATTCTGTTCGCGCCCAGTCGACTGCACCAGTCGACTGCTAAAACATGCAGTCGGCTGCTACAGTACTGCTACAGTACTACTACAGTAACGCTACAGTACTGCTATAGTAAACCCTAAATTTTATGCTTTTACTCCGAGTACAATCTCTCGTGCACTCGTACCCTCACCCTTACGACTCTTTTGATGCTTCCTTTGCATCTTTAACAGAACCTTCAAGCATACTTTCTTTGGCTCTCGTCCCTCGAATGCATTCAAGCTTGCGGCTCGTCCCCAATGCCATCCTTCGCATATGCATCGAAATTGCTTCCCTCGGCCCTTGTCCTCGCTGCCTTGTCCACGGTCCCTCGGATGCTTTATCCTTCACCGGACCCGAAGCCATCAACTTGAGTCGCATGTGTATCCTGTGAACCTGCACAACTCAAATACACATATCAGATACAAGGGTGAACCTAACTTAAACTCTTTGACACACACATCAAAACTATGATCGTACCGATCAAAACCTAGGTCGATTGCATCAACAATCTCCCCCTTTTTGATGTGTGGCAATATGTTTAAGTTAGGCATAAATATCAACATGAAAATTAGAAGCAATATGTAAACATGAAGCATAATACCCAAGCTCCCCCTTAACATATGCTCTCAACCATAATTTTCAAGTTTTGCACATAGTTAGGTTTTTAACTTAAACCTTTGCATTTCTCCCCCTTTGACACCATAAAAAATTGTACCAAACATGTATACATACTATGGTATCAATGTGGACTTAAAAATACCCAAAACCAGCTCTTGAAAGTGCTGGAAAATAGCTACCAGTCGACTGCTATCTGTCTCAGTCGACTGGCACAAACCAACCCGAATTTCAACATTTTACAGCCAACTTCAGAAATGCATAGAAAATTCTAGAAAATTTGAAAAATCATGAAATTTGAACACATATTTCTTATAATTTTCTTTAACAAGAAAAAAATATGTTTCCATGAAAATTCATCATATTTTTGAAGTTTAAATAAAAACTCAAACACCTTGAAAAATACTCAAGTTTGTATCAACTTAAACCCTAGTTTTGAATTCATATGTTTCAAAATAACTATACACTTTAAATAAAACATAGAATTGTTTTTCAAAACATTTGAAATGTCCAACTATGATTTATGGGCAAGATATCCATTAATTAAACATTTGCTTTCCCCATAGTTGGCCTATGATCACTAAAAATTGATACATCTCATAACTCATCAAGATGCTATAAGCATAAGTGAATTATTTGTATCATCCTATCATCTCACATTTAAGGTTAGAAAATAATTCAAGTCATTGTGAGATAAAGGTAACCTCTACTTAGCCCTATTGATCATGAATTTCTATCAAGGCTAAGTGCTCCCCCTTAAGGTCTCAAGTCAACCCAAAAAATTGGAATTATGATTTCCATGGTTAATTTGACCTAAAATCCTCTAACCCTTGAGGATTGATTTTGGCACCCAATAGAAGTTCTCTCTAATTGGGTTGACCAAATACTCCTTGGGGATCCATTTTCTATCTACGGTCTTGGTTTTTGATTGCCCCCTAGCAAGTAGACAATGGTAGGTCTTTTCATTATTGGATTCATTGTATCCTAACCCAATTTTCTTAAAACTTTCCCTTTGGCTCCCAATGATCATGTTTAGGGTTTTAGAGCCAATTTCAAATTTTCTAAGGGCAATGGTAAGGTATTCTACATTTTCCCTTAATTTCTTATTTTCTTCTAAACATGAATCATTTGAATTTGTAGAAGAAACATGCATATCATTATCCTTAATAGTTATGAATTCTAATTTTTCCTTAAGCATGTAAATATCATTTTTCAAGGATTTGTTCTTTCTTTTTGCCTTAAACAAATCATCATTTGTGCTTGAAATAATTTTAATTAAGACATGAGGAGGAAGATTATGTACCTCACTTACTGAGACGTCCGAATCTGATGTTTGACCTCCCCCTTCACTTGAGCTCCCCTCTTCATCTTCACTTGAGCTCTTTCCCTCTTCATTTTCGGATGAGGTGGAGGCTATATCATCAATTCCCATTAGCGCAAAATTGACTACATGGTGCTCTTCTTCCTCCGATGATGATGAAGGATCATCCCATGTTGCTTTTAGGTTTTGAGCCTTCTTTCCCCTTTTCTTTTGTCTTCTTCTCCTCCCTCTTCTTCCCTTCCTTCTTCTTCAAGAGAGGACAATCATCTCTTATGTGTCCTTCTCCTTGACAATTATAGCAAATGATCTTCCTTGTCCTACTTTTGCTTCTAGTACTTTTCCTAGCACGAGATTTGTTAGAAGAAAAAGATTTAAATGCCTTTCTCATCTTCCTTGCCATATATGTCTCTTGATCGCTATCCATTGAGGCACTTGATTCTTCGGAGTCGGAAGATGGTGTTGATGAAGATTTCTTCTTCTTTCCCTTTCCCTTGTTTGCCACAAGGGCTACTCCTCTTGATCTATGAGCTTCTCCATCTAATCCTTCAACTCTTGTTTCATGAAGCTCCATTGTTGAGAAGAGTTCATTTAGAGAGGATTTCTCTAGGTCCTTTGATATGTAGTATGAATCTACAATGGAGCTCCAAGTTGTGGTTCTTGGGAAAGCATTTAGGGCTTTCATCATCATGTCTCGATTTGAAAGTGTCTCACCTACACTTGTTAGCCCATTAATAATTTCTTTAATTCTAGAATGTAAAATTGATACCTTTTCTCTTTTCTCAAGCTTGATATTGTTGAGTTGAGTTCGAAGGAGGTCTCTTTTTGCCAATTTTGCTTCTGATGTCCCTTCATGAAGCTCCACTAGCTTTTCCCACAAGTCTTTGGCACTTGTATAGTTTCCAATTCTTGTTACTTCTTGTTGTGGAAGAACATGTAGTAGGTGATGCATTGCCTTGGAATTTGCTAGATGCTCTTCTTTTTGCCTTTTGGTCCATCTTGTTATGTCGATTGTCTCATTGCGTTCATCCTTGGGTTCTTCAAAACCACTTCTCATGATTAGCATAATGTCAAAATCGATATTGAAAAATACCTCCATTTTCTTCTTCCACCATGAGAAGTCCCCTTCGAATTTGGGTGGATGAATATTTGAGCCGGCCATTTTGATGAAATGCTCTCCTCAGCGATTAGTCCGTTGAAGGGCGTCCTCGCTCTGATACCACTTGTAAGGGATCAGTGGCCGGCTAGAAGGGGGGTTGGATAGCTAGGTCACCCCCAACTTCGATTTCTTCTCTACACGGTTAGTTTGCGCAAGCGGAAATGAAACTAAAACAAGAAAGCAATGAGTAAGAACACAAACGCTAACACGATTCTTTTACGTGGTTCGGAAATTGCTTGCTCCTACTCCACGGCGTGTCCTTGAGGTGGACGAGCCCTTGATCCTTCGGTGGATCAGTCCCCGAAAATCTCCGGCTAGCTCTTACTCCTTCTCGGTGGAGTACAACCTCTCACAAGGTTCTTTTCCTCTTACAAGATGAACTTAGGTTTAGGAGGAAGAGAGTAGGCTTGGAAGCTTTGGGCAATGACAAGGAGTGATTCAACAATAATCAGTAACCTCCTTCAAGCCCTAAAGCTTCCTATAAATAACAGGAGAGAGTTGATCATCATATCAACTCATCTCGGCACCAGTCGACTGGTGTTACCGTTAGAGGTAGCCAACGGATACTTTCCAGCACCAACGGTCATTTACCAGTCGACTGCTAAAACTAGCAGTCGACTGGTGCAGTCGACTGCTAAAACTTGCAGTCGACTGATCCACACCGACTAAACGAACAGAACCATTCTGTTCGCGCCCAGTCGACTGCGCAGTCGACTGCACCAGTCGACTACTAAAACATGCAGTCGACTGCTACAATACTGCTACAGTAACGCTACAGCACTGCTACAGTGCGCTACAGTAAACCTTAAATTTTATGCTTTTACTTCGAGTACAATCTCGTGCACTCGTACCCTCACCCTTACGACTCTTTTGATGCTTCCTTTGCAGCTTTAACAGAACCTTCAAGCATACTTTCTTTGGCTCTCGTCCCTCGAATGCATTCAAGCCTGCGGCTCGTCCCCAATGCCATCCTTCGCATATGCATCGAAATTGCTTCCCTCGGCCCTTGTCCTCGCTGCTTTGTCCACGGTCCCTCGGATGCTTCATCCTTCACCGGACCCGAAGCCATCAACTTGAGTCGCATGTGTATCCTGCGAACCTGCACAACTCAAATACACATATCAGATACAAGGGTGAACCTAACTTAAACTCTTTGACACACACATCAAAACTATGATCGTACCGATCAAAACCTAGGTCGATTGCATCAACAGACACAAGGTTCATCTTCGTTCTTGATGAAACCAAACTATTTGATTGCATCATCGAATCGAAGATTCCAGCTCCGAGAAGCTTACTTTAGTCCATAAATGGACCTATGCAGCTTGCATACTCTGCTAGTATGCTGTGGATCTACAAAACCCTCAGGTTGTGTCATGTACACATCCTCGAGTAGGTTTCCATTCAGAAACGAGGTTTTGACATCCATCTGCCAAATCTCGTAATCGTGGTAAGCTGCAATAGCAAGCATGATCCGAATGGACTTAAACATCGCAACTGGAGAAAAGGTTTCATCATAGTCCATCCATGTCTGTCTTTCTCTTAAAGACCCACTTACACCCAATGGGTTTTACCCCTTCAGGTGGATAAAACAAAGTCCATACTTGGTTGGTGTACATGGATTCCATCTCGGATCTCATGGCCTCTAGCCATTTCTCGGAATTTGGTCTCATCACAGCTTCCTGATAGGTGGTAGGCTCATCGTCTATGAGCACAACGTCATCATGGTCAGACAAGAGAAATGAGTATCTCTCAGGCTGACGACGTACCCTATCAGACCTGCGAAGAGGTATGTCTACTTGAACTGGTTGTTGTTCCTCAACTCCTTGTGGAACAACATCATCCACAACACTTTGTGGTTCTAGTTCAACTTCCATTGAGGCATCAGTGCTATTGTTCGCATCTTGAACTTCTTCAAGATCGAACGTGCTCCCACTAGTCTTTCTAGAAATAAAGTCCCTTTCTAGAAAGACCCCAGTCTTTGCCACAACTACCTTGTGCTGACTGGGAATGTAGAAGTAATATCCCTTAGTTTCCTTGGGATATCCAATAAAGTAGCACTTGTCAGATTTGTGTCCTAATTTGTCTGAGACTTGACGTCTAACGTAAGCCTCACAACCCCAAATCCTCATGAAAGACACCTGGGCATCTCTCCTAGTCCATATCCTATATGGTGTCTTTATCACGGCCTTGGATGGAACTCGGTTGAGTATAAAAGCTGCCATGTCTAGAGCATAACCCCAAAGGTATGTCGGAAGATTTGTGTGACTCATCATAGATCGTACCATATCTAATAAGGTACGATTCCTCCTTTCGGATACACTATTCCACTGTGGTATTCCAGTAGAAGTGAGTTAGGATAGGATCCCACACTCATCTAGATAGTCACGAAACTCATGGCTAAGGTATTCTCCACCTCGATCTAATCGAAGTATCTTAATACTCTTGCCAAGCTGGTTCTGTACTTCATTCTTGAATTCTTTAAACTTTTCAAAGGATTCAGACTTATGTGTCATCAAGTACACATAATCATATCTACTGAAGTCATCAGTAAATTTGATGAAGTATCTATAACCGCCTCTAGCAGCGACATTGAAAGGGCCACATACATCACTATGTATAAGTCCTAATAAATCAGTCGCTCTCTCGCTGTGCCCACTAAAGGGAGTCTTGGTTATCTTGCCTCGTAGGCATGACTCGCATATCTCATAAGATTCAAAATCAAATGAGTCCAGCAAACCATCCTTATGGAGTTGGGATAAGCGCCTGTCATTTATATGACCTAAGCGACAGTGCCAGAGATAGGTTTGGTTCAGGTCATTTGACTTGAACCTCTTGGTATTTATGTTATAAATAGGGCTTTCAAGATCTAGAATATAGAGTCCGTTTATCAGAGGTGCACTACAATAGAACATATCGTTTAAATAGACGGAACAACATTTGTTCTTTATTGTAAACGAGAAACCTTTCTTGTCCAAACAAGAAACTGATATAATGTTCTTAGTTAATGCAGGCACATAACAACAATCGACTAACTCTAATACAAGCCCAGAGGGTAGAGATAGAAAGTAAGTCCCTACAGCAATAGCAGCAACCCGTGCTCCATTGCCTACTCGTAGGTCCACCTCGCCCTTTGTCAATGCCCTACTATTTCTCAGCGCCTGGACATCAGTACAAATGTGAGAAGCACATCCAGTATCTAATACCCATGATGTAGAAATAGATAGATTAGCTTCTATAACATATATACCTGAAGTGGATGTCTCACTTCGCTTCTTCTTAAGATCCTCCGTGTATACCTTGCAGTTCCTCTTCCAGTGCCCGGTCTGACCGCAGTGGAAGCAGGTAGCATCCTTGACGACCCCTCCTTTAGGCTTCGGTGCCTTGCCTTTGCCCTTGGCTTGGGATATCCCTTGCCTTTGGGCTTGCCCTTGCCCTTATGTTTTTGAACCATCAGAACAGTGTTGGGCTTAGCCTTCTTAAGGTTCAGCTCAGTAGTTCTTAACATGCTAAGCAACTCGGGCAGTGGCTTGTCAATTTTGTTCATATTGTAGTTTAGAACGAATTGACTGTAGCTATCTGGCAAGGATTGCAAGATCAGGTCAGTGGTCAGCTCTTGGCCAAGTAGGAACCCCAGTCTTTGTAGGTTCTCTATGTACCCAATCATTTTGAGTACATATGGGCCTACAGGAGCGCCGTCTGACATCTTGCACTGAAACAGTGCCCTCGAGTTCTCAAATCTCTCATGCCTCGCTTGTCCTTGATATAGTTGACGAAGATGTTTAACCATATCGTAAGCGCCCATTAACTCGTATTGCTTCTGAAGCTCAGAGTTCATGGTCGCGAGCATTAGACAGGACACATCTAATGCATCATCTTGATGCTTCTTGTAAACATCTTTGTCAGCTCGCGGGGCATTGGCAGGAGGAGCCTCCGGAATGGGCTGCTCCAGAATGTACAGTTTACGTTGTTGGGTGATAACTATTCTCAAGTTCCTGTACCAGTCAAGGAAGTTTGCTCCGTTGAGCTTGTCCTTCTCGAGGACAGATCGCAGGGAGAAGGTGTTCGTATTTGATGTCATGGTAATCTACAACAGAAATAAATGCAGAAATAAATATCATATTCTTAATCATTTAATTAGGCCTTTAACTAAATGATGCTCCCACTGAATTCTATAATTCATGTGGGACAATATCCACATTATACTAACCCTTGAGTTAGCTTTGACTAATACGCCCAAGACTTAGTATGATCGGTAGGTAACGATTACCAATTACATCTCTATGCAACTCTTGTTTATAGGATCAAGATCCGCATTGATATTAAAACTCGAGTTAGTTTTGGCTAATACGCCTGAGAATTAATATAAACGTGATTTTGTCCTACCTTTCCAATCGTTGGAAGAATGCTTATAGTTAAACTCGATCCAATTGAGTTAACTAGTTAATCAATCTAATTGAGTTGTACTCACCCATGCATTGATAGGCGGGATCAAGATTGTCCCTCCATACCCTACCAAGATAGTATGTGTTGCTCTGCTTTGGCAGATTCAACAACAGCATGCGATCGAGGTAGTGGTAGGTATCACGACACGGTAGGCATTAGAGTTGACGTGATTTAGATCTAATCTAAACGTCGATGTTGTATCATATACACGATATAGATCTAGTCTAATCGATAGGGTGCATCTTGTACACGATGTAGATATAATCTAATCGTAAGGGTGCATCTTGTGCACGATTTAGATCTAATCTTAATCGTTAGGCACTAATTAATTACTTAATTAAACATGCATCACATACACAAGTAATTAACTAAATTTTGTGATTATGTCATGGCCCTACTATGATCTTCTCAAGCCAATGAGAAGATCGGATGGTTAACCTAAGGTCAACAGCTTCTCAAGCGCCTTCCTTTTGACCACCTTGTGTTGCTCGCGCCTTCCTCGTAACTCCGTCTTGAGTGGACCTTCCACTGCTTCAAATTTTGTACATTACATTTTGAAGCTCGAGTTACATTCGAGTCTAAACTAATTTACAACAAGAATAAAAGAGAAAGGCACGACGCGCAGGCCGCGAAAAATTAAAAAATACAACACGCACATCATATCATGGCACGCAGGCCGTATTATGTATTACAACACAAATTATCCAATCGAATTGGGTCTTTGGGCCATGACTATCATAAAAAAAATATATAATTTGAAATTATATATTTCTATAATTTTCTGTAATTTTTCCTATAATTTTTACAATTTTTACGAGTACAATTTCCCGGCGGTTCAGTTTAGCGGTTTTCGGGCGCAATCGCTGAACGAATCCCCTTGCGGGGCCAGGGGCAGCGCCCCTACCCGCGATCTAACCATCGTGAGGGTTCCTTTGTGATCTAACAGTGCCTTAGCCCGCTGTCCCAAAAAATTTTGGGGTGAAACTTAGCCGTTTTGGGAAAAACTTCTCGGTAGTCGAAGCCTACAAGTGTCGAAACACTTGTGCTTCGCTTCTATGAGAAAAATACCCTTAAAAACTATAAAAATCATAAATTTACAGAATATTACAGAACTGAAAAGTTTTCATAAAACTCAAAATAAACTCGTATTCGTCTTCGCACGTGGCTCTGATACCACTATTGGGTTTTTCGGGCCGCGAAAGCCGCTTTTTCGCGTCGCGGAAACCCTGAAAGCTCCTAGCCAACGGATCCGTGCAAAGAAAAATTTTGAAAAACATACGAATACGAGTTTCTACCTAGATCTACACTTAGATCTACAAAAGAAAGGTTATACCTTTGAAGTGAAGCCCTTCGCGTTCCCGCTCGTCCAAATGGTGCCGGATCTCGAAGTTGTCAACGTAGACAACTCTCTATATATATCCACACAAACAAGTAGGTGGAGAAAAACCACACAAAAGGTGTGCTAGCACCTTTGGATGGTTCGGCCAAGAGAGGAGAGGGAGAGCAAAATTGAAGCAAGAAAGAAGATGAAGGAATGAATGAGATTAATTCACAAAATAAAAACTCATCAACCCATTCATGTGGCCGGCCACATTAAGAGGGTGTGTAACTCCCATGGAATGCCAAGAGTCACAACTCTTGGTAACTCCCATGAGGTGACATCCCACTTAAGCAACCATGATGATGTGGAGCATTATCATTGGCCCACTCAATGCCAACTCACCAATGAGGTGGCATAAAGTCAAGTCAAACTTGACTCTTCATCTTCCTCTCAAGTCAAGTCAAACTTGACTTAATCTCTCTCATGGTTGATCTAATCCAACCATTTAATTCAAGCCAATTTAATATAATGAATCTAATTCATTTAATTAAATTTATTCAATGAGTCATAATCCAAATTAGACTCATTAAACACATGAATCAACTTGAGTCTAACTCAATTAGCCCAATTATGATTACTCTTAATCCAATTTGATTCATCAAATGAATCTAATCCTCTTGGTTCATCATATGAACCTAATCTCCATCTAATTATCCTTAGTGTGTGACCCTATAGGTTCTTGTAACATTGGCAATGCCCCTAAACCCATTTAGGAGCATAAGTAATGAGCGGTATCTAGAAACACATCATTACTACCCAATGATACAAGAATGTTGAGATCCAACATCACCTTTGTGACTACTAATTGTGACTCCTCACAAAATATGACAAGTGTCCTTCTATCTAGACATCTAGATTGATCAATGTGAGGCATAGACCATGTCATCCTTTGATCAATCTAAATCTTGAACTCCAAGTAGACTCACTAAATCAAATGAGCTCAATATCTTATATTGACTCATTTGGGCATGGCCATGCACTTCGTGGT
Organism: Zingiber officinale; assembly: GCF_018446385.1. Classification (NCBI taxonomy): domain Eukaryota; kingdom Viridiplantae; phylum Streptophyta; class Magnoliopsida; order Zingiberales; family Zingiberaceae; genus Zingiber; species Zingiber officinale. Next base: position 103,038 of record NW_024589924.1, on the reverse strand, counting down.
CTCACTCTATCAAGAATACCGATGTCTCTCCCGTCATATAGGAGGGATAGATCCCATCTACATCACTCACATCCCTCCGCATAATTTGTTACATACCCAGTAATCGCCTTTATAGTCCACCCAGTTACGGGTGACGTTTGACGAAACCAAAGTACATAACTCCTTATGTAGGGAACCATGGTGACTTCAGGTCTAAGGACTAGTAGTCATACTAATAGCCACATGAGAAAGTATATGACACTCATATAACGATCCATGATACTTTCTCATGGCGGGTTATTCAGTATACATTCTCTAATGCATACCCATGTGTCGACTTGATATCTCTATATCCATGACTTGTGAGATCAAGTCATCGAGTTGACCTACATGCTAGTCTTATTGCATTAACATTATCCCTGAATGTTAATACTCGACTAGGAATGATTAAGAGTAGTGTTCCCTATATCATCTCACTATCGATTCAACCAATCGATTGATATAGGTAAGAACCTTCTACTCAAGGACGTTGATCCTGTTTGAGAAGCTAACCGTGAAGGAGATCCGGAAGAAGGAAACCCACGGTGATGATGAAGACTAATGCCGGTGAAACCTCGACCCGAGAAACCCAAAGCGGATCGGAAGAAAACCAGAATCACCAAAGGAAATCTGCTGGGTAGGAAGAAATCCCCGTCCAAATAGGAGAAAATCGAACTTTCAAGCTCTCGAAGCTCCCTGCGCACATGAGACCAACCAACGCTATTGTCAGTGACCTAAGACCGGGGTGGGAATCCCTGGCTAGGCCCTCCGACGCTCAAGTTAGTGATCTCGCTTGATGTGGAAGAAGGAAGAAGAAGATGAACAGTAGAAAATTAGGGATGTGAACTTGTGAACTTACCTGGCCAACGGAGAGGATTCCCCCTTTTATACCTCTTCATATAACCTCTGTAGTCATGAAGTGGACCCCGGTTTGTTAGAGTTCGTTATGACATCAGCTACGTACTTGGGGAAGATGATTTTTAAGGAATCTTTTTTGTACCCCAGATGTACCTTCTTTGTCGTTTAGCGCCTGCAAGACAATCTGAAAGCATATTTCCCGCCAAAATATATATTCTCCATCATGAATTATTCTATTCGATATATTCATGTATGATTCTTCTTCATGTGACTTCTATTTGTAATAATATTTTATCCAACATGTTTCTGAGGTATTCGTTAACCCTTTTGGCCGATATTAGTCTACTTTTGCTCTGGAGTATGTATCAGTCGTTATTAACTTACCTTGATATGGCAAGCATGTATTGACCGATATTGGCCTACCTTCGTTCGGCCGGTATGTATCGACCGATATTGGCCTACCCCTCGTTCGGCAGGCATTTATCGACCGATATTGGGTTATCTCTGCTCTAGAGTGTGCATCGGTCGTTATTAACTTACCTTCATACGGCCAGCATGTATCGATCAATATTGGCCTACCTTCGTTCGGCAGGCATGTATCGATCGATATTGGCATACCTTCGTTCGGCAGGCATGTATCGACCGATTTTGGGTTATCCTTGCTTTGGAGCGTGTATCGGTCGTTATTAACTTACCTTCATACGGCAAGCATGTATCGACCGATATTGGGTTATCTTTGTTCTGAAAGTATGTTTTGGCCGTTATTGGCCTTCCTCCTTTGACTCTTTCTTCCTTTTCTTTCCTCATCTGAAGACCCACAAAACCTAACCCATATCACTAGCCTTCCCTTCAAGTCTAGTCGAAGGAGGTGTAGACGACTGACTAGACATAAGTATGATCTTGTCTTTTCCTACCCGTGAATCTGCTCCAGATTTTGAAATGACCTCACAGATTTTGTGTACCACTATCTTAATAAATTAAGTGTGGCCATACTGTAAGTCTTTTTCTCCTTTAAATAGGGCTACCACCTTCTCTTCACCCACAACTCCTCTTAGTTCCTTTTCCTCCTTGCCACTTTTTGTTGCTAAGGCCATGGTCGTGGATCTTCGTTTTTGGTGGCAACTTTTGTTGGACCAGGTGAGATCTATATATGAGTTTATTGGGATTTTTGCTCCGGCTACTTCAGGGGTTCAAGGGATCGTCTTAAGAGATGAAGCTTCACAGTTCATATCTTGTATCCAAAGATGTAGGTGCTCTGAAGGACCCAAGAAACTTCAGAGAAATTTTTTCTACTTATAAGGGGGCAGCCAAATGACCCATGGGTGTTGTGTGAAGGGTTGTGATACCCTTGGGCTAAGATTGGTTGCTCCACTTGCTGAGCTCATACGGCTTGAGAGGGGAAGTGGTTTCCACATTTATTTTTCCATCATGGAATGAATCAATGTTTCCCTGTCTCGTTGCCCTTGAGCTCTTGTTTTTTGTTGCTTTCTTCATCTCGGGCAAAATATTGCCTCTTATGAGCCTTGACAAGCTCGGACGAAGTGGGCTATTTCTATCTCTGCTCCATGGTAGGTTTGAATCCAGTGGGACTAAAATTTTCTGAGTGCCCTAAGAGCTTATGCTTGTAATATTTGTTATATATTTGAGGTCTGCTGTTCCTGAGGAAATGTGACGCTATGTATTTGATCAGATTCTAAGTGTAAAGACAAAATTTTGTATCTAATCAAAGGCTTTTATTGAATCCCTCTATCACTTACAATGTGGTGTTGTTAAGAATAAGAAAGAATTCTTTCTACTTAAAAAGAAAAAGAAGTAAAAATATACATAACCAAGTTTTGAACCTTGGTTCTCTTGTGGATGCATGCATGTGTTAACCACTTGGGATAAGAGAGGATATTGTAAGAGGAGAGATAGAAAATTTTATTAAAGGAGAGAAAAGAGAGAGATTAAGAGAGAACTCACAAGGCATATCTCTAGAATCAAATTTCCTCCCCTCATTTTAGTATAAATAGGCATGGAGGGGTGACTTCAAATTCATCCTCCACTCCTCTCCCTCTCCTCCTCCCTCTTGTGCCGAGACCCCCTCTCCCTCTCCTCTTCTTCTTGTTGCCAAGCAACACAAGAGGAAGGAAGCTCCTCTTCCTCCTCACTCCCTCCCTCTTCTTTCTTCCTTGTTGTTGCCCGGCCGACTCTCTGGACCGAGCAGTGCCGGCCAGCCGCTCCTCAGCCCTAGCCACCGCCCTAGTTTTGCCGCCGACGAGGTGAAGCCGACGCCGACCCCAATCGTCGGAAACCTACTCTCTCAGGCCTTCCCTGGTCTCTGCCGTGGGATTCCAAGTGCCGAGACTTCTCTGCCCTAGATTGCCATTTCACAGAGCAACGCTGGCACACCACAGGTCGCCTTCCTTCTACTCTAGTTGAATTCCTTCCTTCTGTGGCCTAACCCCGAGATTTACTGCCGGTTCCTTCTTCATCCATCAGTTGCCGGCAGAGAGACAAAGAGGGGACTCCAAATTAGGGTTTGCTTTGTTGCGGATTTGCTTGGTTCCAGCATCAACAGTAGGTTGGTTGCTATGGAAAGTTGCTGTTGGAGATCACCACTTCCTCCTACTTGATTCGGTTGACTTGAGGTAAGGTGTAGGGCATTTTATATATGCTTTAGAATATGGTTTTGATTCGATTGTTTAGATGGATGAATATGAGTAGGTTTGGGTTGTGTATATTGATTAGGGTTTTACCCTAATCTTAGGGTTAGGGAGTTGAAATTTAACCCTAATTAACCGTTGGATTTAATTTAGGTAGATTGAGATTGATGGGTTAGAGTTTATCTCTAAATTTATATTTAGGATTTATTTAGCTATTTATTGTATTCTAGCTAAATAAAAGTAAATGTATTTGTTTACACAGGGCTCTGATTCGAGACGAGTATCTCGGAGTTGGATTGGATCTTTCTATTTTCGGAGGCGGGTACTTTGACTTATGTCTTTTGATATGCATGATAATATGTTTAACATATAACAGTAATTGTGTTACCTGTTTATTTCGGTTGGTCACTACATGATTAGTACATGTTGTTTGTTTATTTATTCTGCACTGCATATTATCTACCTGATCACATATGCCTTAGGTAGTGACCTAACCACATGCTCTGTTATATTCTGGATCTAGGGTTTATTTGATACCCTCTTCGATTTGTGTGCCTTCTATTTGATACGTCTTCTTGTGGTACACACTTTGTATCTATTTATATGGATCATGCCATGTTATTCATGAGATTGCCATGTTCAGTATCATGCATCATGATTGCATGCTGTGCGATTGTCGGCTCTACTTTGGTTGAGCTCATCGCCAGTTACATGTACTGCACACATCACCCATGGATTTGTATATCTGGCTGGTGTGTGGCGGTTCTCTTCCATGAAATGTTAGGGACCATGTAATTAGTTTTCTTGCTTAGAAGATGTTTGAACTAAAAGGAAACCCACCCATATGTTTCGGCCAAGAAGGGGTTTAGGGTTAGGAATACCCTTAAATTTAAATAAACATGCTCATGAGGTAGGATACAAAGATGTTAAAAGATTTGTATGTTTCGGCCAAGTTGTTCATGAACTAAATTTATATGTTTGTTTCTTAGTAAATTTTACCATGAAACTCACTTAGGTTTTCATGCTTTAGACTACTTAAAAACCTAGCTAAAGAATGGTAGGTTTCGGCCATGTGAAGGAAATAAAAGAAAAAAAAAAAGGGAAAGAAAGAAACCTAGGAAATGTTATGCAATGAAATTTATGTAAATGCCATGATATGTGATAGCATATGAAATGCTATACATAATGAGAAGAATGAAATTTATGTAAATGCCATGAAAGATTGTTAGGGATATGATATGATAGTTATGCATGATAAATTACTTTTGTGATTGCTGCACTTATATGCTGCATTTGTTTGGATGCATTGATTGACATGCATACAGGATTATGACTCACGTATGATGTATGTGGTACAAACCGGGATCCCCAATGATGATGATATTAATTTCAAGTACTTACAAGTATAAGTTTTCAAATTCATGATGCATTGCCTGCATATGTGCTTGAAGTAGCTAATGATTTGATATGATGCCATGATGATCTGCTGAGTGTTGGACTCACCCCGCCTCAATTGTTGATATTTTCAGGTTGAGGCTGTCCGGAGCAGTTCCAGTCGCTGGCCCCCCATCTGCACGTAGAGCTAGTTCTCTACTAGGTTGTTATTTGCTTTATTTTGGTTTTTCTTCCATCAGACTATGTTTTAGTTTTGTTTTGGATTTTATTTATGGATATTGTACGGATTGTTACCGTTTGATGGACTTTTGGATGGTTTGGTTTTTATTCTACTATATGCCTGCCTGGACGGCAGAAGAGGTGAGTTCGTTGGATTTGAGCTTTACGAGTGTAGTGGAGTAGGGTGGATTTCGAGTCAGAGTCCTATTGTTGTTGTTTTCTTCATCTCGGGCAAAATATTGCCTCTTATGAGCCTTGACAAGCTCGGACGAAGTGGTGTTTGTCTTTATTTTTTTGTTATCATTCCAGCCGCCTGTGGCTGATGTATATGTGATATGTAGAAAGTTTCATATTGTCCGCCGTACAGGGGAGATGCTGCCGAAATTTCTTCGGACAGAGACTCCTCTGGGGCGTGACACCCTCTATCACTTACAATGTGGTGTTGTGTTCATCATTTCTTCATGTATTCTATGTATCATTTATCATAGCTAAGGTTATCTTAACTATTAGTATAGTTTGATATTATAACCACAATATTTATTTAACATAACCACAATTGCCCTCTTTAATAAAAATATTTTCAATAAATACCAAGTCATATTCTGCACGGATAGCTTAACATTTATCACTCTTCTAAACCTTTTACTCTTAAAATATTCTTGTCTTTAGCCTGGGTATGGTCAAAAAGTTTTGTCCTTTCTATTTTATTAGGCCTAGCTGATCACGTCTTCTTTCAAAATTTTCTAATCGATGATTGGCTTTCCCTCGGGTGAGAGAATGTTCGAAGCATTACCAATCCCCTCGCGATCCGATTTGTCCCATCCGATGTACCTACTCTTCTTTTTATGATGTACTGACACTTACCTTTGCTGGCCGCCACGTCACATAGGCCTTTTGCCTTTCTATTGCGATCCTCAGCGTCTGCTGAGCTACCAACGTCCTAATCTGACGACCGTCTTGCGTTTTTCAAACCCTAAACCTTTCATCTCCTCTTTAAACCTCGTCCTTCCTTTTTCCTTCTCTAGAGCTCTCTTCCTGTTGCTATCTTCAACCAGTCCTCATGCTCGCCGTTCCACGACGATCCCCTTTCTTGTCTTCAGTAAGTAATCCATTATTGCTCTAGCCCATATCTTTGTCCATGGCTGAAGAAGCAATTGCTCCTTGGTATGTCCATATGTCTTCTATCTTTGATAAGAATGCTAGAGTATCCATCTGTCGCCAATATGAAATTCCTAAGGAATATAAAATCATACTCCCAACACCGAATGATCGACCTCATCATCCCCCTGATAACTGCGTGACTTTTTTCAGGGACCAGTTGATAGGGGGCTTAAGGTTCCCCATTCCCCCTTTCTTAATTGAAATAAGTCAATATTTTGATATTCCTTTGCAACAATTTGCTCCTAATGCATTTCGTTATCTATGCGGTACTTACATGTTGTTTCATCTACGAGATATTCCCTCCCATTCCTCAGAATTTCTTCATGTTCTCCTACCCCAAGTGTTGGGTTCGTCGGGCCGCGAAAATCGCTTTTTCGCGTCGCGGAAACCCCGAGTCAACCAAAGCCATGGATCTCGTGCAAAGATTCGTAAACAAAATTTTTCGAAAAAACCTTTTTCTTGTACGAGTTTGTAAAAACTTTAGATCTACACTAAAGTTAAGATCATTACCCTTGTAGCGAAGCCCTTCGCGTTCCCGCTCGTCCAAGGTGCCGGATCTCTAGACCGTCAAGTGTACGGTCCTCTAGAAGTATCCACACGAACAATCCTAGATGGAGAAGATCAAACAAAGGTGTGCTAGTACCTTGTCTTGTTCGGCCAAGAGAGGAGGAGAGGGAGAAGAGAGAGCTCTAGAGGAAGAAGATGACTTGATCACACTTGAATGAAAAATGAATATTTTCATTCCCCACTAGAGTGGCCGGCCACATCTTGGAGGTGTAACTCCCCACATTAATTCCAATTAATGTGGAGACCATTAAAAGTTGTAACCCCCATGAGGTGGCACTCTAGGATGATGTGGATCAACACTATTGGTCCACATCTTGCCACCTCACTAAATGACATGGCAACAAGTGTAACCTCCTCATTTAATGTGGGCCGGCCACATTAAATGCTATGGAGGCTTGTAACCTCCATGAGGTGGCACACATTGATGATGTGGAGCAATCCTATTGGTCCACATCTTGCCAACTCACTAGTGATGTGGCAAAAAGTCAACTCAAACATGATTTTTTTCTCTTCCTTTCAAATCAAGTCAAACTTGATCAAATATTCTCATGGTTGATCTAATCCAACCATATAATTCAAGCCAACTTAATATAATGAATCTAATTCATTAAATTAAGTTGATTTAATGAGTCATAATTTAAATTAGACTCATTGAATACATGAATCAACTTGAGTCCAACTCAATTAGCCCAATTTGGATTACTCTTAATCCAATATGATTCATCAAATGAATCTAATCCTCTTGGTTGATCATATGAACCAAATCTCCATCTAATTGTCCTTAGTGTGTGACCCTATAGGTTCTTGTAACGTTGGCAATGCCCTAAACCCATTTAGGAGCATAAGTAATGAGCGGTATCTAGCAACACATCATTACTACCCAAGTTACAAGAATGTCGAGATCCGACATCACCTTGTGACTACCAATTGTGACTCCTCACAAAATATATGACATTGTCCTTCTATCCTAGACATCTAGATTGATCAATGTGAGGCATAGACCGTGTCATCCTCTAATCAATCTAAATCTTGAACTCCAAGTAGACTCACTCGATCAAATGAGCTCAACATCTAATGTTGACTCATTTGGGCATGGCCATGCACTTAGTGGTCTCACTCTATCAAGAATAGCGATGTCGCTCCCGTCATATGGGAGGGATAGATCCCATCTACATCACTCACATCCCTCTGCATAATTCGTTACATACCCAGTAATCGCCTTTATAGTCCACCCAGTTACGGGTGACGTTTGACGAAACCAAAGTACATAACTCCTTATGTAGGGATCCATGGTGACTTCATGTCCAAGGACTAATAGTCATACTAATAGCCACATGAGAAAGTATATGACACTCATATAACGATCCATGATACTTTCTCATGGCGGGTCATTCAGTATACATTCTCCAATATATACCCATGTGTTAGCTTGATATCTCTATATCCATGACTTGTGAGATCAAGTCATCGAACTGACCTACATGCTAGTCTTATTGCATTAACATTGTCCCTGAATGTTAATACTCGACTAGGAATGATTTAGAGTAGTGTTCCCTATATCATCTCACTATCGATTCAACTAATCGATTGATATAGGTATGAACCTTCTACTCAAGGACGCTATTATACTTAGTCTATTTGGCACTAATACAAATAAGTATAATAACCAAACAAATGCCTTTATTAATATACAAGAATATGATATACATGAGTCCATACAATCATCAAAAATGATTGGCTCTAGGGCTCTAACTAACACCAAGCTCTCGGAACCCGGTGTCTTCTTATTCCAGTCGAGAACTAAAATGGTCCTCTTTGAAGATATGCCATCGTCTCTTAAAGCCTGGAAATCTCGTTTTTTCTTTTTAAAGTTTCCGGGACCTATTCCTTGGTCTCATGCTTGGAAATCTTTCTTGCCTCCCTTACCCGATGTTAGAGAGTTTCATCTCCTTCCTACTTTTCCTATTTATTGTGAGAAGTTATTAGGTCACCGGCTCTCGATCCCGAGATGGTTGAAGGTCTAGCTTCTATACCTATTTGGTTTAAGCCCCGTCAAACCCGATACTCACATTTCCTTAGGTAACGTCTTGTTCCTTTCTTTTTGCTTATAACTGCCTAAATTATTTCTCTGTTCTATACAGTGGAGAGTTTTTATGATGCTTTGATTGATGAAGAAATACGCGTGGAAGAAGAATTGCTTCGCGCCAAGGAGGCCGAATTTCTGGCCGCTATCGCCCCTCCACCGTCAATTGAAGAGTCGGCTCCCTTAGCCGAAATACCTAGCTCTTCTGGGCTTCATGCGACTCCAGGAGGTTCTTCTAGGGATCCTGCTGCGCAGGTCCTCCCTGATCCTGCTCCCGCTATTACGTCTCCCGCAGCTGTTACTGTCTCCCCATCTGCCTCTATTCCTCTTATTGAGCTTACATCCCCTGGTAGCTCTAATAAACCCCTAACTGAGATTTCTGCGGGCAAGCGTCTGGGACGCAAGCTAACCAGGGCTCCTCCTCCAAAGAGGAGGCTCATTCTCTCTGCTGAGGAGCTAACTTCGGCAGATTTTGTGTCACCTGATCTTCTTTCCGATGAGCCCACATTAGCAGAACTTTATCCTTCCTTGAATTTTCCCACCTCTCCTTTTCCTAAAACTAGTACTTCTTATGACGTTTCTTTTACTTTTCCTTTGTCTATTCCGACTTCAGGATCTCTACCCTCTCCGCCTTCTTCTTACTTGGTTTTTGCTCCACCATCTATCCCTACTTCTTCCTTCTCAGCTGGCTCTTCTGCCATTCCTGTTCTCCCCATATTATTGGGGGGTTCTTTTTCTAGTTCTTGGGATGAGGTTCGTCCCCTTTTCGAGGGACTTTCCATTCCTGAAGCAATTGACCGCTTTTCTCACAAAGAGAATAAGGTATGCTTATATACTCCTGCTTTTTGTTTTTGAGATATTATCTCACAGTTTTGAATATGCTCCCAGCGGTGGCTCGAGAACATGGGTTTCTCCCGACTATTACACATCTTATACACTGAGAACGAAAAGTTGAAATCGGAGAACAAAGGGTTGCGACAGCAAGTTACCGAACTGTCTTCTGCAGAGTTTTCTGTGGCCGCCAAGAAGCAATTTGAAACTCAAATTGAGAGTCTTGAGGCCCGATTCAAATTGGTTACGGACCTTAATCAAGAGCTGACCTTAAAACTTGGCGAACTCAAAGAGAATTATGAAGCAGAATTGAGCGAAAAGTTGAAGGCCTTGCAACTAAAAGAAAATGAGGTGGCATCTTTAACTAATTCACTTGATTTAACAAAAACCGAAGTCGCTGCTAGGGAGAATGAACTGAAAACCTCTCAGATGGCGTTAGTGGTTTATAAGGAGCACGAAGATGTTCGGTACAAAGAACGAGCCACCGCCATGATCGAGTCTACTGAGTTCAACCGGCCGATTGTGAGATCCATCTTGTCTGCTTTTACGGCAGGGGCCAAAGGAGCAATTCGACAATTGGAAGAGGAGGGCTACTTAGCGCGCGTTCCTCCTCTCAATTTCCTAAATCGTCGCAGACTCATTGAAGAAAGACCTCCTGATTTGTACCCAAAGCTAACTCTAACTTAATTTTCGGTTATTGTAGAAAAGGGGGATCGAGACTTTGCCATGATCCTCCAGTAAACTTATGTGTTTCTGAATGGTATCTCTGGATTGCTAATCTTACTTTATCTTTGGATAATTTGTCGGTTTCATGTAAATGTACCAAATGTCACTTGGCTTCTCAATGCTCAATCTTCCCCTATGACTCACTCTTTAGTAACCCGGTCGATATATAAGTACCGCTCAATATTTCGATGGGACTCCCGATATCGATCGATTTATCTTAATCGACCGATTCTCCCCATTCTTCATTGACCCGGTCGATATATGTATAAGCATTGGTAGGTATCGTCCGATACTTCGAAGATACTTCCAATTACCCCCATTCTCCATTGACTCGGTCGATATATGTATAAGCATTGGTAGGTATCGTCCGATACTTCGAAGATACTTCCAATTATCGGTCGATTTATTAGGATGGTTCGATTTAACCAGGTTGCTTCCATTAATCAATATTCAAGGCTTGACCCGTGCTTTGAATCTATATTTGTAGTACTAATTTTTGTTTTGTCTCATCAAGTTTCTTCAAAAATTATTTCTAAGGAAATTTTATGTCTTTTCCGAGATAGCTTATTTGACTTCATCTCTTTCCCTTAATTTTATTCTATGATATTATTACCTTTTATGATGATTGACATTCTGAGCACCTTTTATTTCCCTTTCGTATCTTATGTTTAGCGGTTTTAGCACAAGACTAGAAAAGGGACAAGGGTTTACGGAGTCTTATTCTGCTTCCCTCCGTCCATCTTTTCGCTTCTCAATTCCTCTTCTTCTAACCTTCTCTCTTCATGGCGGTTTCTTCTCCGGCATGGTTCCTCTCGTGTTCTTTCGACCTCACAGATACAGAAGAAGTGGACTTACAAGCAACCTATGGTTTTCCTTCTTACATTGTCCGTCCTGATCCTCATGAGGGTCCTCACCTTCCTCCCTTAGGATGTATCTCCATCTTTAGGGACCAAGTCTTGCAAGGTTTCAGATTCCCTCTTCACCCTTTCTTTTGTGAGGTTAGCCAGTATTTTGCCATCCCGCTCAACCAGTTCGTCCCTCAATCCTTTTCTATTCTAATGGGTTTCATTGGGGTATCGAAATTGTTGGATTTCCCTTTGTCTCCCCGTCTTTTTCATCACTTCTTCATTCCTCGCCGAGTAGATGTGGGCGTTTTCAAATTTCAGTCTCGGCCTAAGGCCATTCTATTTAATCGCATTCCTCCTCAAGGCGAATGGTATCATAAATTTTTCTATATGCGTCTACTTTCTCCACCTTCGTTTCCTATTCAATGGATACATGATCTGCCCTCGCTTCCTGACACTCAAGGTCTCCTCAATGATCCCTCTGTGGCCTCTGCCTTACCTAAACTGCGGGGAGCGAAATCCAGTTTGCCACATCTAATTGAAGAGGGCTTAATGTTTCCCTTCGGGATATGTAACATTAACACTCCTTTGGATAGTTCCTTTGGTGAGTATAATTATTTTACTTCGCCTTTGCTGATTAGTATATCTCTATAACAATGATGTTTATACTCTGTTTTTCAGCCGATGCTATTCTTCCGGCTTTTATGTACAGGAATTCTGCTATGACCAAGTCCTTTATCAATAATCTTGGAGAACAATGGTTACTGGCTCGCCAATCCGATCCCAATCCCTCTACCTTGGGCTTGCTTTCCGAAGAAGAACGACAAGCAGAGGGTGTCGCACTCATGGAAGAGGAAGAAGAAGAGCCTTTTGTTACTTTAGTTAAAAAGCCAAATCTTACCAAGGATTCTCCCTTTGGTGATTTCTTTGGTACTTTTGTACAAACTCCTCTTGTTCCGGCGCCTATTTCTTTTGAAAGAGGTAAGGCACCGATGACTCCCACCAATATCATCTCCAATCCTGCTCTTCGAATGATGAGGCCTGGTCTGCTTATATCTTCTTCTTCTATTGTTTCAGCTTCTCCTGCTTCTACTGTCCCTTTTCCTCACATTGCCTCCTCTTCTTCTCCATCTCCGGCTTCCTCTCATCCCCCTCCTTTATTTAGAGAGGCCGCGGGCTTACCTTCTCAATTGGGACAGCTTTCTAGTCCTCCTGGCTATGGCACTTTGCAACTGCAAGGTTTATTAGCTGAATCTTGGTCACAAGGTTATGAACAATTGCGAGGCCTTAGTCTCCCACATCGAGCGGATCGCCATAGTCGTCAGGCAGTGGCTGTAAGTATTCCTAGTTATGTGTTTATTAGCATTGTAACTATATCTTTAACCTACATTATCCTTTTATTTAGTTTCTAGCCACAAGTCTGCATATCGATCAGCTGCTCACAGCTAAAGATCATGAGAACACTAAGTTGAAAGCTCAACTAGAGACATTGAAGGCCGCCTCGCCCTCTTCTAGTAGTGATAGGGCTCAGTTGCAAGAGCAGGTGGTCTTGCAAAATCAACAATTGGGAACCCTAAAGCAAGAATTGGAGGAATGTCAACAACTGTTGAAAGACAAAGAGCTTGCTAGGAAGACGTTAGAATTACAGGTGGAGAGACTGCATTCAGGTCTTCGATTGGAGATCTCTTTAAAAGAGAAAGCTCTCTTAGATGCTTCTCAGAAAAGTCTTATCTTAGAGAAAGTAGAGAAGCTTCATAATGCCTGTCTTTCTGACCAAGCTCAGGACTTGACTTCTCATGATTTCACTATTCTACAGGAACAAGAGCTGAGGAAAGCTCAAGATAATGAATTATCACTGCTCCAGAAGGAATTGGAACAGCTAAGATCGGAGAAGGATGTTTTAAAAGAACAAAACTCAAAACTGCAAGCTGATTTCCAGCGTTATAAGGAGCAGGAAAAGAGCCGATGGGAAGAGTGGCGGCCAGCTTACTTAAAGTCGCCAGCATTTGCCCGGGAATTTGTTCGCAGGATAGTGGGTGCGCTAAATCATTCCGTGTCGGGGGTTCTTCAACAGCTAAAAGAGGGTGGATATCTACCCAGAGAACCTCCCCTTTCTTTCATAAATCGCCGCAGGCTTAATGAAGAACTACCCTCAGATTTGAAAGGCCCTTTCCCAAATGTTTAAAGAATGTATTCATAAAAACTTGTAAAGCAAGAATTGACAATGAAAAAAAAGGTGTAGTTGGTACTGAGTAACTAAGTATTTGCAAGGTATAAGGAAATTTCAACACTTACTTGCTTCTTCTTCATGCTAGTTTGAGAATACCCCTTTTGGAATGCTATTGCTTGCTGAATATAAATTTTATTAAAAAATTCCTTGTTCATCCTTCGAAGCGGAGCCTTATCTTGATGGATTCTTTTTTAAGTAACCTCCCGCGTGCTTCGTATCTCCCCGAGGATGAATAATCTCAGTTGAGACTGGATATGAAATTGTATAAACCTATTGGCCTCCGAGCTGAATATAATATCCCAGACGACTTTTGAGTAAAGATTTTCACTTTCACATATCTGGGCTCCTCAATGGAATCCCCTCTCGAAATTAGGCTTCGAAGCCGGGAGATTCTCTGATTATTTATATCTTGCACGGGTTCAGAATCTTTGATCTCTTTTGTGGAGACTCGTCTGATGTATTTCATATAATTTCCCGATGGTTCTGCTTCATATTGGTTTATAGTCTCCGGTTTCTCCTATGAAGGCTCGTCCGGGTTGCTTCATAGGATTTTGCCGATCGACTTTGGTTTATAGTCTCCGAGTCTTCCTATGAAGGCCCGATTGGGTTACCTCATAGGATTTTCTCGATCGACTTTGGTTTATAGTCTCCGAGTCTTCCTATGAAGGCTCGATCGGGTTACTTCATAGGATTTTCTCGATCGACTTTGGTTTATAGTCTCCGAGTCTTCCTATGAAGGCCCGACCGGGTTACTTCATAGGATTTTCTCGATCGACTTTGGTTTATAGTCTCCGAGTCTTCCTATGAAGGCCCGACCGGGTTACTTCATAGGATTTTCTCGATCGACTTTGGTTTATAGTCTCCGAGTCTTCCTATGAAGGCCCACTGGGTTACTTCATAGGATTTTCTCGATCGACTTTGGTTTATAGTCTCTGAGTCTTCCTATGAAGGCCCGACCGGGTTACTTTATAGGATTTTCTCGATCGACTTTGGTTTATAGTCTCCGGTTTTTTCTATGAAGGCCCGCTGGGTTACTTCATAGAATCTTCCCGATCGACTTTGGTTTATAGTCTCCGAGTCTTCCTATGAAGGCCCGACCAGGTTACTTCATAGGATTTTCTCGATTGACTTTGGTTTATAGTCTCCGGTTTTTTCTATGAAGGCCCGCTGGGTTACTTCATAGAATCTTCCCGATCGACTTTGGTTTATAGTCTCCGAGTCTTCCTATGAAGGCCCGACCGGGTTACTTCATAAGATTTTCGCGATCGACTTTGGTTTATAGTCTCCGAGTCTTCCTATGAAAGCCCAACCGGGTTACTTCATAGGATTTTCTCGATCGACTTTGGTTTATAGTCTCCGAGTCTTCCTATGAAGGGCCGACCGGGTTACTTCATAGGATTTTCTCGATCGACTTTGGTTTATAGTCTCCGGTTTTTTCTATGAAGGCCCGCTGGGTTACTTCATAGAATCTTCCTGATTGACTTGGATCTGTCTTGGTTTATAGTCTCCGGGTTTTTTCTATGAAGGCCCGCTGGGCTACTTCATAGAATCTTCCCGATCGACTTTGGTTTATAGTCTCCGAGTCTTCCTATGAAGGCCCGACCGGGTTACTTCATAAGATTTTCTCGATCGACTTTGGTTTATAGTCTCCGGTTTTTTCTATGAAGGCCCGCTGGGTTACTTCATAGAATCTTCCCGATCGACTTTGATCTGTCTTGGTTTATAGTCTCCGGTTTTTTCTATGAAGGCCCGCTGGGCTACTTCATAGAATCTTCCCGATCGACTTTGGTTTATAGTCTCCGAGTCTTCCTATGAAGGCCCGACCGGGTTACTTCATAAGATTTTCTCGATCGACTTTGGTTTATAGTCTCCGAGTCTTCCTATGAAGGCCCGACCGGGTTACTTCATAAGATTTTCTCGATCGACTTTGGTTTATAGTCTCCGGTTTTTTCTATGAAGGCCCGCTGGGTTACTTCATAGAATCTTCCCGATCGAGTTTGATTCATACGAAAGTATAATACTTGGGCTAACCTCGTGTTGGCTTGTAATTCCCTGAGGGGAGCTGAATAGGCCCTTAGGATTTCCCCTTATTTTACTGCTTGAAAAATAGAAAGGAGGCTTCTCCTGATACTTATCAATTCGCATGAACCATATTTATTTCCTGTGTCAACATTTATCTTGCTTGACTTTCATCAAAGAAACAAAGTACATAAACTGCAAGTATCTCAATTCGCCTGGGAATTCCAATAACTATGAACATATTTAAAGTAATATGATCTAATCAGGCTCGATAGGGTTGCAAATGATTAGCGCTCCAAGGGTGTTCCAACATTCTTCCTTCGGCATCCTGGAGATAATATGAGCCTGACGCGAGCTTTTCTATCACTTTATAAGGCCCTCCCCATTGCGGTGCCAACTTGCTGACATCTCCCACAGGCTTAACTCGTTTCCATACCAAATCACCTACTTGGAAGAATCTAGGAATGACCCTTTTGTTATAATTCTGTCTCATCCTCTGTCGATATGATATAAGACGAGTAGCAGCTTTATCCCTTATTTCCTCGATCAAGTCCAGCTCCATAAGTCGTCGGTCTCTATTATCCTCATCATACAATTGCCTTCTGTCAGACTCTACTCCTACCTCAATAGGGATTACTGCTTCTCCTCCATAGACTAACTGGAAAGGAGTGATTCCTGTAGCTTCACGAGGCGTAGTACGATATGCCCAGAGAACACTGGGTAACTCGTCTACCCAGCTACCTCCGACATGATCTAGCTTAGTTTTCAGTCCTCTAATAATCTCCCTATTAGTTACTTCTGCTTGACCATTGCTTGCGGGTAAGCTACAGAGGTGAAGGCCTGGGTAATCCCATAACTTTGACACCAGTCTAGGATTCTATCGCCTTGAAACTGCCTTCCATTATCAGAGACCAACTTATGAGGAATGCCAAACCGGCAGATTATATTTTTCCATAAGAATTTAATGACCGCGTCTTCTGTAATTCTAGCAAGTGGTTCTGCTTCCACCCATTTAGAGAAATAATCCACAGCCACCAACAAGAACCTCCTCTGTGCGGCAGCCATAGGAAATGGACCTACTATGTCCATACCCCATTGATCAAAGGGACACGAGACTATAGAGGTTCTTAATAACTGGGTAGGGTGATGTAATATATTCTGATGCTTTTGACAAGAAATACAAGTTCTTACCAGTTTGGCGGCATCTTCGTGTAGAGTGGGCCAGAAATATCCCGCTAAGAGGATTTTACGAGCCAAAGATCTCCCTCCTATATGACTACCACAAGAACCCTGATGCACCTTCTGTAAAATAAATTGTGTCTTCTGTGCCTACACACTTGAGCAAAGGTCTGGAAAAAGCCCTTTTATATAATTGCTCCCCCACTATAGTATATTGAGCAGCTCGTTTCTTAAATACCCTGGCTTGTTCTGTATCTCTCGGAAGAAGACCTTGTTGTAAATATAATATAATTTGAGATCGTACTGTCTTAAAGTCTTGCAAGTTTCTTCCACATCCCTGCACAGATCATCAGCTTGAAGAGACTTAATTAAGATATCATCAACATACACTTCTATATTCCTACCAATCTGCTTCTGAAAGACCTTATTCATAAGCCTCTGATAGGTTGCTCCTGCATTTTTTAGTCCAAAGGGCATAACATTATAACAATAAGTGCCTTCAGGTGTTATAAAACTAACCTTTTCTTGATCTTCTTTGGCCAAGGGAACTTGATGATAACCTTGATACGCATCCAACATAGAGATATATTCGCATCCGGCAGTGGAGTCAACCAGCTGGTCGATTCTGGGTAGTGGATAATAGTCCTTTGGGCAAGCTTTGTTGAGATCCCGAAAGTCAATGCACACTCGCCATTTATTCCCGGGTTTAGAGACTAGTACCACATTGGCCAACCAGCTAGGGAATTGCACTTCTCTAATGTATCCAGCCTCCATAAGCTTGGTTATTTCTTCCTTGATAATCTGGTTTTGCTCCATACTAAAACTCCTCTTCCTTTGCATGACCGGGCGGGCATCCGGAAAGACATGCAAGGAATGTTCCATGACAGCAGGAGAAATGCCCGAAACTTCTTTGGGAGTCCAGGCAAATACATCATTATTTTTCTTCAAACATTGCACCAACTCAGCTTTAAGATCGGGATCAAGATCGGCTGCAACGTAGGTGGTAGCTTCTGGCCTCCCAGTCTGGATTTGAACTTCTTCCTTTTCTTCATAAACCAGGACGGGCTGTTTTTCGCGAATGGCATTAACTTCCATTCTTTGAATCTTCCGGGCGGTGTTGGCCTCAGTTCGAATGATTTCTACGTAACATTTCCGGGCTGTCTTTTGATCGCCTCGTACTTCTCCAACCTGATCCTCCACAGGAAACTTAATCTTTTGACAGAAAGTAGAAACGACCGCCTCGAACTCATTCAAGGCAGGCCGACCCAATATCACATTATAAGAAGATGGAGCATCTACTACCATAAAACAGGATCTCCTAGTCCTCATCAGGGGTTCCTCTCCTAGAGAAATGGTCAATTTTATTTGACCCAAAGGTTGCACTTCATTGCCTGTGAGTCCATACAGAGGAGTTGCAATCGGTTGAAGTTCATTGGGGTCAATTTGTAGCTGATCAAAAGCCTTTTTGAATATAATGTTGACTGAGCTGCCAGTGTCTATGAAGGTACGAGCGATGGCATAATTGGCTATCACAGCTTTGATGATCAATGCGTCGTCATGAGGTATTTCTACCCCCTCTAGATCTTTGGGCCCAAAACTTATTTCAGGACCGGCTGCTCGTTCCATGCTGCATCCTACTGCATGAATCTCCAATCTTCGGGCATGTGCTTTTCTGGCTCTGTTAGAATCTCCATCAGTGGGTACGCCCGTAATCATGTTAATATTACCCCGAGCAGCATTGTTTCTATTCTCTTCCTGACGAGTCATCGTGGTTTCGGAAGGTGCTTTATCTGATACTTGGCTGGTACCAGCTGGGACCGGTATTGCTTCTGGTCGGGTTCCATCCGGGTGATATTCCGGTTTGAGCGGACTTTGCTGCCTGGGGTACTGTTGCCTGTAATAGTTCTGCCTCTGATAGCGCTCTTTATTGACTCGTCTATTTCTCAAAACAAAACAGTCATCAGAGTGATGACTGCTAGTTTTATGATAAGTACACCATCTCCTTGGTGCCTCCGGCTGCATCTCTACATGCTGTACAGCTTGTGGACGATAATCTCGTTGCCGATGAGGTGGATGAGTGGTTCTAGGTCCTCTTGGTGGAGGTACCGGGGTCGGAGCCTTCTCCTTCGCATGAGTAGGAGAAGAGGGAACACCTTCCTTCCTACGAGCAGATTGGGCTTCCTCTACGTTAATGAACTCAGTGGCACGTTCAATCAGGGAATCAAAATTAACAGGAGGATTTCTTACCAAATCTTTAAAGAAATCATTATCATTTAAACCCTGAGAGAAGACACTTACTAATATTTCAGTAGTAGCATTAGGTACATCTATAGCTACCTGATTGAACCTTTTAATATATGCCCGGATGGATTCTTTAGACGTCTGCTTAATTGAAAATAGGCTCCATGGTGTTGGAGTGTATACTGAAAGCCTAAGCTTTTGTAAACATTTGTTTTGAATAAAGAATCACATTTGGTCAAATTATCTACATTTGTTTGTAGTTGTTCAATTAATTTATATTGTAGATAACATAGTATGTGGTGTCACATACAGAAGATGATGTTATCAGTACCTTATAAATTATAAACAGTGGCTCACGACCAAAATGGAAAGGAACAAACCATTAGAAGGTCGTAGTGTAATTAAGTATCAGTTTATCTTGATTGTATAATTACACTAGTACACTCAGAGTGTATTGAGTAGGACCATTTGAAGTCGTTTCTTTTATACTGACTTTATAAAGAAACAAAGACCTCAGTTATTATGGAAGTGTGTGCTCTTAATCCTAATGTAATAACAAGCACATATATTTGATATTTATTTCTTTAATTTATCAATGGGTGAGATTTAGTTCGTTGAATCAATAAACTCGATAAGTTGGGAAATGGTATCACTTATAGTGTGTGTTGTTGATTATAGAAGGAAACTGTGTCCTAGAGATACTAGGTTGATAATGTCCTCAAGAGGAGCTCATAAAGATTGTCATGTTAAACCCTGCAGGTGGACTTAGTCCGACATGATAATAAGGTTGAGTGGTACTACTCTTGGACTTAGATATTAATTAAATGAGTTGTCAGTAACTTACTTAATTAGTGGACATTCGATATCTTAAACACAGGGAGACTAATACACTCATAATAAGAAGGAGCCCAAAAATGTAATTTGGGATTGGTGCGGTAGTTCAATGATAGTTCTCTAGTGGAATGAATTATCATTGATAAAATTAAGTTGTGTGTTCGGGGCGAACACGGGATGCTTAATTTTATCGGGAGACCAAAACCAATTCCTCCTCTCGGTCCCTATCGTAGCCTCTTATTTGTAGAGTTCTATACCCACCTATACCCACCTTCTATACCCACCCAATAGGGGCCGGCCAAGCTAGCTTGGGAAACAAGTTAGGGCCGGCCTAGGTATGAATTTGGGTGGCCGGCCCTAGCTTGAACCCAAGCTAGTGGGGGCCGGCCAAATTAAATTAAAAAGGAATTTTAATTTTAATTTTTATTATGTGGAAGAAATAATTTATTAAAGAGAATTTAAATTAAAATATCACTCTTATAAAATATCTACAAAAGATTAAGGAAAGAGATTAGATCTCTTTCCTTATTTGTAGATTGGTGAGTTATTTTATTTTCTCTTTAAAATTATTCACATGTTGATAAAATTAAAATTATAGAAATTTCCTTTTATCAACCAT
The DNA here is from genome assembly GCF_018446385.1 of Zingiber officinale. NCBI lineage: Eukaryota > Viridiplantae > Streptophyta > Magnoliopsida > Zingiberales > Zingiberaceae > Zingiber > Zingiber officinale. Next base: position 82,568 of record NW_024589924.1, on the reverse strand, counting down.
GAAAATATTTTTAAAGAGAAATTTTATTTTTTAAAACTTTCCGGAAACAAATTAGGAAGTTTTAATTTGTTGATTGAAACTCTCCAAATTTGCTCTTTTGATTATGGTCGGCCATCACAAGGTTGATTGGGAAATTTTATTTTATTTTTCTCAATTAATTCATGTCAAGGAAAATTGAGAAAATTTTATTGTAATTAAATTTCCTAATTTACCTAGGCCAAGGAATATAAAAGAAGGGGTAGAGACAACCTCTATTATTTTCTCTCCCTCTTTTCCTTGGTGTTGTGGCCGGCCATCATCTCTTCTCTTCTTCCTCTTTGTGGTGGCCGAAACTCTCTATTGCTTGGAGCTCTTGTGGAGGCCGGATACTACTTGGAGAAGAAGAAGAAGAAGGAGAGGAAGCTTGCATCTCTTAGAGCTTGGTTGGTGTTTTTCTTCTTCCTTGGTGAAGCTTTCTTGTTTTGGCCGAACCTAGCTAGGAGGAGAAGAAGGTGCTTGGTGGTTTCTCATCTCGGAAGATTGTTGCCCACACAACGTCCGAGGTTAGAAGAGGAATACGGTAGAAGATCAAGAGGTTTTTTTCTTTCTGCATCATGCTAGTTATTTATGAAAATAATACCAAATATAAGAGGATTACGTTCTAGAATTTCGAATATGTTTTTCGATGTTGTGTTCTTTTGTTTTTTCTTTTCCTTGTGATTTGATTGTTCTCTTTGGTTAACCTAAAGTTATTTTAGGAAATTAAATATTAGCTTTCTATAAAAGGTTTTGTCTAGTCGGTGGTGGTTGCTCCCATATCCAAGAAGGCCATGTGCCTCGCCACGTCAGTACTGGGAACCAATTATGGAAATTAATATTTAATGAAATTAATAACTTAAGGAGACTTGGGTCGAACGTGTTAAGTTCCGCAGGAGATCCAAGTCAAAACCTAAAAGAACAAATAGATTAAGTTTTGGATCAAACGTGTTAAGTTCCGCAGGCGATCCAAAATTTAATTTAAAAGAACACATGGTAGCTAGGAAAAGGTTCAGACCTTTGTACAAAATTTTTGTATAGTGGAACCTATAGGTTTTCCGAGTAGCAACCAACAATTGGTATCAGAGCTAGGGTTTTGCCTCTGTGTATTTGGTATTAGGTTAATTATGCACATGTCATACATAATTTAGGCAGGTTAATAGTAGGATGTGCTAACTTTGTGGATGCAGGATCCAACTATTATGGCTTTTAGTTAATTATGTGTGTGTTTGGACCCTTGGACATGTCAAGGGCATTTATATGTGTGTGCATGATTGTATTAAAATACAGCAGGAGCTGTATTTAGTTTTATTAGGATTTTATTTTTGATCTAGATACATGTACATTCCTTTTATGGAATATAGGATCAAAATGTAAATTCTATTTATGTCGCGGATCGAATCTTGCAAAGCGTGGAACCTTCTAAGGACCAGAGGCGCAGCGGAACAAGGAGCAAGATGGATGCGACAGCTAGACCCAGTAGCGGTGGCCAAATATGGCAGCAGCTTGGGATGACAACACACGGAGGACAATTAGAAATAAAAGCCATAATAGTTGAAAATTAAATTTTCTATTTATTGCTTTTATATTATACTGTGTGCGCATGTTAGTTTACAAGTTTTAGTAGGCTAGCATAGTTAAAATTCCTCATTTATAAATAACTAAGTGGGAGAGGGATTTTTAAATAAATCACATGGTCTCCATTACTGGTTTGTAAGTGATGCAAACAAGCTTGCGCGTTGGCTCTGAGTGCCTTCCTCCATAACGGATGAGCTTGTTTGCGGATCACTAGAATAGACTTCCATTTTTGGATGACTATAGGAAGTTAATTAAGAGCGTGTGATCTTCCCCAACGGAAGGGGCATAATCTTATTAATGGAGTTAGTGTCAAGTAATGGTATACACTTAGACACATCTAATAGTATCCTCCCCATCGGAGTCACTGCTATTATTTGTGTGACCAAATAATACCAACTATTAATTTTATTTGTCAAAAGTTAGGATGACAAGATAATAAAATTAATGGGTTAAAACCCTCCTTTTACAAATGTTGAATTTGTATACGTCCACACTAACGTGGCATACAAAATTCACGGTGTTATGAGGCGTTGGTTAATTTAAAATAGTATTATTTGAGGAATCAATATTATTCTAAATTTAGAGTTCTAACCAAAAGTTATTTGTGATTCTTAGGATGACTTTCAACCCACTGTCCATCATACTTCAACAGAATAGACTTACTGGACCTAATTACATAGATTGGAAAAGAAACCTGGACATTGTTCTTACTGCTGAAAGCTATAAATTTGTACTGACTGAGCAGTGCCCTGAAGCACCTACTGGTGAATCTACCCAAGAGGAGATTGAATTTCATAGGAAATGGGTAAAAGCAGATGAGATGGCGCGGTGTTACATTTTGGCTTCAATGTCAAATGTATTGCAACATCAGCATCAAGATTTACCAACAACCTATGATATTATGAACAATCTCAAGGAACTCTTTGGTCATCAGGATAGGGCTTCTAGGCAAGAAGCCATGAGAAAGATAATGACTGCCACCATGCAAGAGGGTACTCCTGTAAGGGATCATATCCTAAAGATGATGGCTTATCTGAACGAGATACAGATCCTTGGAGGAGAAATTGATGGGGAAACCCAGATCGATATGATCCTCCAAACGCTACCTAGAAGTTTTGAGCAGTTTCACCTGAACTATAATATGAATAAAAGGATTTATTCATTATGGGAACTACTGACAGAACCTCAAGCAGCAGAAGGATTATTTCGTCACAATTCTCAAATTCACTTTGCTGAAAATGGTTCTACTTCTAAACCGAGAGGAAAGAAGAAGAAGAAACAAGCTGGCTCAGCAAAGAAAGTGAATAAATCTCAGAGTACGGGATTTAAAGCTGGAGTGAATGAAGCCGAAGGGCAAGTGCTTCATCTGCAAGCAGGCAGGACATTGGAAGGCGGACTGTCCTCGTAGGAACCAAAACAAAGGTATATCTCATGCTCTAGTTGTTGAAACATGTTTAGCGGTGTTATCTACCAGCACCTGGTGTGTAGATACGGGAGCCACTGATCATGTCAGCAATTCCTTGCAGGGGTTCCAGGAAACCCGACGACTATCTGAAGGGGAGATTACCGTCTATATGGGCAATGCTACTAAGGTGACAGCTGTTGCAGTGGGAGACGTCTACTTATCTTTTAGTAGAAATAGAAATTTGGTTTTAAGAAATGGTCTTTATGTACCCAGTTTTAGAAAGAATTTAATTTCAGTTTCTAAACTGTTTTTAGATGGATATTCAGTTTCTTTCAGTAACGATGTAGTTATTAAAAGAAATAAAGTGATTATCTGTTCTGGTGCATTAGTTGGCAATTTGTATACTTTAAATCCAATTTCTTCCACAAAGCAAAACATGGAAATTTATAACTCATCTTCTAATTCTAATAAGAGAAAAGAACCTTCGGAAATGAACCAAGCATATCTTTGGCATCTAAGGCTTGGTCATATTAACTTAAGTAGGATTCAGAGGCTTATAGCCGATGGACTTTTGAGTTCATTAGAGTTGGAAAATTTTCCAACTTGTGAATCCTGCTTAGAAGGAAAAATGACCAAGAGGTCGTTCAAGGCCAAGGGGTATAGAGCTAAAGAAGTGTTAGAATTGGTTCACTCTGATTTGTGTGGTCCTATGTCTGTCCAAGCAAGAGGAGGTTTTGAATATTTTGTCTCTTTCATAGACGATTATTCAAGATATGGATACATTTACCTAATGCGCCGCAAGTCCGAGTGCTTTGATAAGTTCAAAGAATACAAGGCTGATGTGGAGAAACGATTAGGTAAAAGTATCAAGACACTACGATCAAATCGTGGTGGCGAATACCTCTTAGGAGAGTTTAGGAATTACTTATCAGAGGCAGGGATTCAATCCCAATTGTCTGCACCTGGAACACCCCAACAGAATGGTGTAGCAGAACGAAGGAATAGGACTCTTATGGAGATGGTTAGATCGATGATGAGTTATTCAGAATTACCAAATTCGTTTTGGGGATATGCTCTGGAAACAGCAGTATACGTTTTGAACTTAGTACCTTCTAAATCAGTTTCTTCTACTCCCATAGAATTATGGAATGGGCGAAAACCCAGTCTAAGACATATTCGGATTTGGGGTAGTCCAGCACATGTGCTGAAACCAGATGCTGATAAGTTAGAATCTCGTACAGAAGTTCGCGTGTTTGTAGGATATCCCAAAGGAACAAAAGGTGGTTTATTTTATAGTCCTAAAGATCAGAAGGTCATTGTTAGCACCAATGCCCAGTTTTTAGAAGAAGACTATATAATGGATCACAAGCCCAGTAGCAAAGTTGTTTTAGAAGAACTTAGAGAGGACACGTCTACTTTAGTACCAACAGTACAAGATGAAGTACCACAAGAGACTGCAACACGTGTCACACATGATACACAACCACAGACAGTGCCTCGTCGTAGTGGGAGGGTTGTAAGGCAGCCTGAAAGATTCATTATTTTGGGAGAGTCTTCGGACTTGATCCCGGGTAAACATGAACCTGATCCACGAACATATGATGAAGCACTCCAAGATATAGATGCAGTATCTTGGCAAAAGGCAATGAATTCTGAAATAGAGTCTATGTACTCTAATAAGGTCTAGGAGCTTGTAGAACCACCTGATGGTGTAAAAGCCGTTGGATGCAAGTGGATCTACAAAAGGAAAAGAGGGACAGACGGGAAGGTAGAAACCTTCAAAGCTAGGCTTGTTGCGAAAGGGTACACTCAGAAAGAGGGAATCGATTATGAGGAGACTTTTTCACCGGTAGCCATGCTTAAGTCTATCCGGATACTCTTATCCATTGCTGCTCATATGGATTATGAGATTTGGCAAATGGATGTCAAGACAGCTTTCCTTAATGGAAGTCTTGAAGAGAACATCCATATGAAGCAACCAGAAGGGTTCATTGAAAAAGGCAAAGAGCATCTAGTGTGCAAGCTCAATCGGTCCATTTATGGACTGAAGCAAGCTTCAAGGTCTTGGAACATCCGGTTTAATGAAGTAATCCAGTCATATGGATTTATTCAAAGTCCGGATGAATCTTGTGTATATAAGAAGTGTAACGGAAACGTTGTGGTATTTCTTGTACTATACGTAGATGATATTTTGTTAATTGGAAACAATGTCAAGGTATTATCAGACGTAAGGGTATGGTTGTCCAAACAATTTGATATGAAGGACATAGGAGATTGTGCACACATTCTTGGAATCAAATTACAATCCTTGCTCATTTTAGTATGCAGGATTCCAAGAAAGGTTTCTTACCTTTTAGACATGGAGTAGCTCTATCTAAAGAGATGTCTCCAAAGACGTCGAAAGAGATAGAGGACATGAAAGCAGTTCCTTATGCTTCGGCTGTCGGAAGCCTAATGTATGCAATGCTATGTACGAGACCTGATATCTGTTTTGCCGTGGGCATGGTCAGCAGATATCAGAGTAACCCTGGACAAGGACATTGGACTGCGGTAAAGCATATATTAAAGTACCTGAGAAGGACTAGAGATTATATGCTAGTTTACCAAGCAGACGATCTGCTCCCTGTGGGTTACACGGATTCAGATTTCCAATCAGATAGGGATAACAGTAAGTCTATATCAGGCTATGTGTTTACTTTAGGAGGTGGAGCCATTTCATGGAGGAGTGTTAAGCAGAAATGCGTTTCGGACTCAACCATGGAAGCTGAGTATGTAGCAGCCTCTGAGTCAGCTAAAGAAGTTGTATGGCTCAGGAACTTTCTAATGGACTTAGATGTGATTCCTGGTTTGCCCAAAATCATCACAATTTATTGTGATAATAGCGGTGCAGTTGCAAACTCGAAGGAACCATGAGCTCATAAGGCAAGTAAACATATAGAGCGCAAGTACCACCTAATACGAGATATCGTGAAGCGAGGAGAAGTTGTCATCGCCAAGATTGCATCAGCGGATAACCTGGCAGATCCTTTCACTAAGGCCCTTCCGGCGAAAGCTTTCGATCGGCATGTGGAGGGAATGGGAATCAGATGTATGGTAGAAGATATGGCAGCTTAGTCATTAGTATAAGTGGGAGATTGTTGGAGTGTATACTGAAAGCCTAAGTTTTTGTAAACATTTGTTTTGAATAAAGAATCACATTTGGTCAAATTATCTACATTTGTTTGTAGTTGTTCAATTAATTTATATTGTAGATAACATAGTATGTGGTGTCACATACAGAAGATGATGTTATCAGTACCTTATAAATTATAAACAGTGGCTCACGACCAAAATGGAAAGGAACAAACCATTAGAAGGTCGTAGTGTAATTAAGTATCAGTTTATCTTGATTGTATAATTACACTAGTACACTCAGAGTGTATTGAGTAGGACCATTTGAGGTCGTTTCTTTTATACTGACTTTATAAAGAAACAAAGACCTCAGTTATTATGGAAGTGTGTGCTCTTAATCCTAATGTAATAACAAGCACATATATTTGATATTTATTTCTTTAATTTATCAATGGGTGAGATTTAGTTTGTTGAATCAATAAACCCGATAAGTTGGGAAATGATATCACTTATAGTGTGTGTTGTTGATTATAGAAGGAAATTGTGTCCTAGAGATACTAGGTTGATAATGTCCTCAAGAGGAGCTCATAAAGATTGTCATGTTAAACCCTGCAGGTGGACTTAGTCCGACATGATAATAAGGTTGAGTGGTACTACTCTTGGACTTAGATATATATTAAATGAGTTGTCAGTAACTCACTTAATTAGTGCACATTCGATATCTTAAACACAGTGAGAGTAACACACTCATAATAAGAAGGAGCCCAAAAATGTAATTTGGGATTGGTGCGGTAGTTCAATGATAGTTCTCTAGTGGAATGAATTATCATTGATAAAATTAAGTTGTGTGTTCGGGGCGAACACGGGATGCTTAATTTTATCGGGAGACCAAAACTAATTCCTCCTCTCGGTCCCTATCATAGCCTCTTATTTGTAGAGTTCTATACCCACCTTCTATACCCACCAAATAGGGGTCGGCCAAGCTAGCTTGGGAAACAAGCTAGGGCCGGCCTAGGTATGAATTTGGGTGGCCGGCCCTAGCTTGAACCCAAGCTAGTGGGGGCCGGCCAAATTAAATTAAAAAGGAATTTTAATTTTAATTTTTATTATGTGGAAGAAATAATTTATTAAAGAGAATTAAAATTAAAATATCACTCTTATAAAAGATCTACAAAAGATTAAAGAAAGAGATTAGATCTCTTTCCTTATTTGTAGATTGGTGAGTTATTTTATTTTCTCTTTAAAATTATTCACATGTTGATAAAATTAAAATTATAGAAATTTCCTTTTATCAACCATGAAGAGATTTTTAAAGAGAAATTTTATTTTTTAAAAATTTCCGGAAACAAATTAGGAAGTTTTAATTTGTTGATTGAAACTCTCCAAATTTGCTCTTTTGATTATGGCCGGCCATCACAAGGTTGATTGGGAAATTTTATTTTATTTTTCTCAATTAATTCATGTCAAGGAAAATTGAGGAAATTTTATTGTAATTAAATTTCCTAATTTGCCTAGGCCAAGGAATATAAAAGAAGGGGTAGGGGTGCCTTCATGAGACAACCTCTATTATTTTCTCTCCCTCTTTTCCTTGGTGTTGTGGCCGGCCATCATCTCTTCTCTTCTTCCTCTTTATGGTGGCCGAAACTCTCTATTGCTTGGAGCTCTTGTGGAGGCCGGATACTACTTGGAGAAGAAGAAGAAGATGGAGAGGAAGCTTGCATCTCTTAGAGCTTGGTTGGTGTTTTTCTTCTTCCTTGGTGAAGCTTTCTTGTTTTGGCCGAACCTAGCTAGGAGGAGAAGAAGGTGCTTGGTGGTTTCTCATCTCGGAAGATCGTTGCCCACACAACGTCCGAGGTTAGAAGAGGAATACGGTAGAAGATCAAGAGGTTTTTCTACAAGGTATAACTAGTAATTTTTCTTTCTGCATCATGCTAGTTATTTATGGAAATAATACCAAATACAAGAGGCTTACGTTCTAGAATTTCAAATATGTTTTTCGATGTTGTGTTCTTTTGTTTTTTCTTTTCCTTGTAATTTGATTGTTCTCTTTGGTTAACCTAAAGTTATTTTAGGAAATTAAATATTAGCTTTCTATAAAAGGTTTTGTCTAGTCGGTGGTGGTTGCTCCCATATCCAAGAAGGTCATGTGCCTCGCCACGTCAGTACTGGGAACCAATTATGGAAATTAATATTTAATGGAATTAATAACTTAAGGAGACTTGGGTCGAACGTGTTAAGTTCCGCAGGAGATCCAAGTCAAAACCTAAAAGAACAAATAGATTAAGTTTTGGATCAAACGTGTTAAGTTCCGCAGGCGATCCAAAATTTAATTTAAAAGAACACATGGTAGCTAGGAAAAGGTTCAGACCTTTGTATAAAATTTTTGTACAGTGGAACCTATAGGTTTTCCGAGTAGCAATCAACACACGGGGTCTTATGATACCTTTTGTTGCTGGAGAAATGATGTAGAAAGACTTTCTTGAAATCTTTAAATTTTCAAATAGACTTTTCAGGTAACCTTTTAAACCAGCGCTGTGCTGCTCCCCCAAGAGTAGTGAGAAACATCCGACATTTCACTCCATCGGAGAATTGTTGCAACAAGGCTACATTCTCAAATTTTAACAAGTGATCTTCCGGATCTGTGGTTCCGGCATATTCTCCAATTTGCAAATTCTGATATCGCTTAGGAAGTGGGTCATCTAATACACTTTGTGAGAATGGGGAGATGACCTTTTCTGGTGAACTATCACTAGTTATCATTTTAATCTTACGCTTCTCTCTATCCGGCGCCTCACCAGAGGACTCTTGGAACACAGGCCTCTTACCCCCTGGATCCAAGGGAGTGCGAAGGAAGGCTCGTGGACGCCTGGTTGGAGAAACAGTAGCTAGAGGAAAATACAAAGGTTCTTCTTCTTCCATCTCCTTTCCTTTCCGATGCTCAGTAGTTGATATCGCCGGATGATGAGCCGTTGGCAGAGTGGCCCCAGTATGAGCTTGCAGTTGTTGCTACTGTTGTTGTAGGGCTTTCTGAACATGAGAATTAATGAGGAAATCCAAATCCTCGCGACTGATAGTAAGTAGGTTCGACTTCCCATCTTCTTCCATCACGTAGTCTCAGATTCAGGTGAAGTTTCCCACAGACGACGCCAAATTTGATCCTGTCTGAGAAGCTAACCGTGAAGGAGATCCGGAAGAAGGAAACCCACGGTGATGATGAAGACTAATGCCGGTGAAACCTCGACCCGAGAAACCCAAAGCGGATCGGAAGAAAACCAGAATCATCAAAGGAAATCTGCTGGGTAGGAAGAAATCCCCGTCCAAATAGGAGAAAACCGAACTTTCAAGCTCTCGAAGCTCCCTGCGCACAAGAGACCAACCAACGCTATTGTCAGTGACCTAAGACCGGGGTGGGAATCCCTGGCTAGGCCCTCCGACGCTCAAGTTAGTGATCTCGCTTGATGTGGAAGAAGGAAGAAGAAGATGAACATTAGAAAATTAGGGATGTGAACTTGTGAACTTATGAACTCGTGAACTTGTGAACTTACCTGGCCAACGGAGAGGATTCCCCCTTTTATACCACTTCATATAACCTCCGTAGTCATAAAGTGGGCCCTGGTTTGTTAGAGTTCGTTATGACATCAGCTACGTACTTGGTGAAGATGATTTTTAAGGAATCTTTTTTGTACCCCAGATGTACCTTCTTTGTCGTTTAGCGCCTGCAAGACAATCTGAAAGCATATTTCCCGCCAAAATATATATTCTCCATCATGAATTATTCTATTCGATATATTCATGTATGATTCTTCTTCATGTGACTTCTATTTGTAATAATATATTATCCAACATGTTTCTGAGGTATTCGTTAACCCTTTTCGCCGATATTAGTCTACTTTTGCTCTGGAGTATGTATCAGTCGTTATTAACTTACCTTGATACGACAAGCATGTATTGACCGATATTGGCCTACCTTCGTTCGGCCGGTATGTATTGATCGATATTGGCCTACCCTCGTTCGGCAGGCATTTATCGACCGATATTGGGTTATCTCTGCTCTAGAGTGTGCATCGGTCGTTATTAACTTACCTTCATACGGCCAGCATGTATCGATCGATATTGGCCTACCTTCGTTCAGCAGGCATGTATCGACCGATATTGGCCTACCTTCGTTCGGCAGGCATGTATCGACCGATTTTGGGTTATCCTTGCTCTGGAGCGTGTATCGGTCGTTATTAACTTACCTTCATACGGCAAGCATGTATCGACCGATATTGGCTTATCTTTGTTCTGAAAGTATGTTTCGGCCGTTATTGGCCTTCCTCCTTTGACTCTTTCTTCCTTTTCTTTCCTCATCTGAAGACCCACAAAACCTAACCCATATCAGACGTTATTATACTTAGTTTATTTGGCACCAATACAAGTAAGTATAATAACCAAAAACCAAATGCCTTTATTTATATAGAATATGATACAACAAGTCTAAAAATACAATCATCAAATGATTGGCTCTAGGGCTCTAGCTAACACCGTTACTCACTAGGACTTTCCACCCCTGGCCAGTGAATTTTTTCCTCCCCCAGGATTCGAACTCTAGACCTCCAGGCTTATGTACTAGAGTTTATGAATCCTGGTAGCCAGTGGATAAATACCATGCATGCAAGAATGATATTTATTGCATAATTAGTGCATAGTGGATCTTAAGGAATGTTAAATAGGAGAACTCTTGTATGGAAAATCAAATAAGTTTGAATAAAAATTTTAGTTTCTCTTTGGTGAGAGCCTCCTTCTAGTTCTTAGGCAAAGAACTAATTCCGATCTTATCAAGGCAACTTGTGGCGATCAAACCCCATGACTTATCACTCACCTTCTCATCTTGCTTGAGTGTAGCGTCAATACCCTTCCCCAAGCTGAATTTAAAGGCGATCCATTTACAAGGTTCCTTATCACGATGCTACCAGAGCCTTCAGTCTAAACACCCAAGAATCCACGATTCCACAAAAAGTCTGGCATCCTCACAAGTTGCTGCGAAGGAGAACGGCGGATGTCCTTTCCTATCCGAAGCTAAGCCCTCACTTACACTGTTGGGCAATAAAGACAGAGGCGACCTTGAGCCCAGGGAGTCTGGGAGGCAGTGGAGCCAGTGGAAGGAGCCCAGGTGGATGCAAAGAAGGACAAAGGCACGTGCATACATCTTGCAGTGTGTCCCGAAGACATCCTTCTCCAGACGCAACAAAGCAGACGGCAAACGAAGTCGTGGCATCTGGTTGGCCCAAGGCGTCTAAGGGAAAGGTATGGATGCCTATGTTTTGTTCATTACACCAATCGGTGACGCACAACACACGGGATTGCCGAGGACTGATGCCAATTGTCAGTCGACCGACCCCTAGGGGATATCGTCATTGCTCCCCATCCCCTGATCGACGAGACCACCGTTGCTCGACCAAGCGACGAGAAGAAAGAAGGGACCCAAGTGCCATCACCATAAGTGGAGGGAGGAAATCGATCCCTCCAGAATCCCAGCCGAGCAAAATAGACCGTCCACCCGGGAAGAGAAAAACAGGAGCAACACTTCCCGGGGAGAAATAGGCATGATCGTAGGAGGGCCGACCGACGGTGACTCCAACCGGGCCAGAAAGTTGTACGCTCGGCGGTTGGAGATTCATGCCATAGGATGCTGTTGGTTGGTCTTAGGAAGATCGTACCGATTTCACTGTACAAAAATTTTGTACAAGTGTCGAACCTTTCCTACACAACCTATTGTGTTCTTTAAAAGTTAAATTAGGGATCGCAGACGGAACTTAACATCATTGATTCCAAATTTAACTTATCTGTTCTTCATGGTTTAGATTTGAATCGCAAGCGGAACTTAACACTATTGATTCAATTCCACCTATGTTATAAATTCCATTAAATATTAATTTCCAAAATTGGTTTCCAGGATTGCATGGCGAGGCACATAGCCTTCTTGGGTATGGGAGCGTCCACCACTGCCTAGACAAAGCCATTTATGGAAAGCTAATATTTAATTTTCTTATATAACTCTAGGTTTAACCAAAAGAAACAGTCGAATCATAAATTCGAAAAACAAAACAAAGAAAACACAACTTTGAAACAAATCCGAAAAACTAGAATCTAATGCCTCTTGTGTTTGGAATTCTTACAAAGAAAAATAACTAGCATGATGAGGAAAATAATTGCTAATTATACCTTCTCTTTCTATGCTAATAACCTCGAGATCTTCTGTCGTATTCCTCGCCTCGCCTTGGACATCGTGTGGGCGACGATCCTCCAAGATGAACACCACCCAAAGCCTTCTTCCTCCTCCTCTAGAATTCGGCCACCAACACCACCAAGGAACCAAAGAGAGAAAGGGGAAAGGGAAGGGAAGAGATCCGGCCACAAGAGAGAGCACAATCAATAGAATAAGAATAGATGCATACCCTACTTCTCCTCTTCTTCTCCTTCTCTTTGTATCCGGCCATACAAAACAACCACATAGAGGTGGCCGACCCTAACATGTAGAGAAGCAAGGGCCGACCCTTGGAGAAGACTTGGGAGAAGAGAGAAAGAGAATTGAATTAGAATTGAGGTCTCTCTTCCCCTTCTTTTATAATACTTGCCCAAGGCAAATAAGGAAAAAATTTTACAAAAAATAAAATCTTCCTCTTGTTTTTCCTTTTTCCCCTTTTATTTTCCTTTTCCTTTCTCTTGATTGATTTTAATCATCAACCAATGATGGGTTTAATATATTGGCCGACCTCTTGCTTGGGCAACAAGCAAGGGTGGCCGACCCCGTTAAAAAGAAGGAAATAACTTTGTAAAAATTTTATAAGCAAAGAAAAAAACTCTTATAAAATTTTACAAGCTCTCTTTTAATTTCCTAAAGCGAATGTTTAAAAAAGGAAAGTTTTAAAAATTAAAACCAAGTTTTAAAATTTAAAACTTCTCTTCTAAAATTTTATTTTTTAACATGGTTACAAAAATAGAAAATTTCAAATTTAAAATTTCTCTTCCTTTTTCCTTAAAACCATGAGGATGGTTAAAAAAGGGAAAGTTTTAAAACTTTTAAATTTTCTTTTAAACCATGTGGCCTAATTCAAATAAGAAAAGTTTTATATTTTAAAAACTCTCTTTTAAAACTTGTAGTTTTCTACAAAGAGAAGATTTTAAAAATTCAAAAACACCCCTTAACTTTGAATTATGTGGCCGGCCCCCTTGCATAAAGCAAGGGCCGGCCACCTTGAAGGAATTCATGGCCGACCCTTGGCATGGTCACCAAGCCTTGGGCCGGCCCATCTTGGACACCAGGATAGGCTTATATTTGGATGGACTTGAGGCTTTAATGAGGCTACGACAACGACCTAGAGGAGAAATTGGTTTTGGCCTTCCGATGAGCTTGAGTGTTCGCCCCGAACACACAACTCAAGTTCATCAACAATAACTCATTCCACTAGAGAGTTATTGTTGCACTACCGCACCAATCCCAAATTATATTTATGGGCTCCTTCTTATCATGAGTGTGTTAGTCTCCTTGTGTTTAAGATAATGAATGCCCACTAATTAAGTGAGTTACTAACAACTCACTTAATTAATATCTAAGTCCAAGAGTAGTACCACTCAACCTCATTGTCATGTCGGACTAAGTCCACCTGCAGGGTTTAACATGACAATCCTTATGACCTCCTCTTGGGGACATTCTCATCCTAGATTACTAGGACACAGTTTCCTTCTGTAATCAACAACACACACTATAAGTAATATCATTTCCCAACTTATCGGGCCTATTGATTTATCGAGCTAAATCTCACCCTTTGATAAGTCAAAGAAATAAATACTAAATATATGTGCTTGTTATTATATTAGGATTAAGAGCACACACTTCCATAATAACTAAGGTCTAGTTCTTTTATTAAGTCAGTATAAAAAGAACTTACCTAATATGGTCCTACTCAATACATTAGAGTGTTCTAGTGTAATTTATTAGTCAAGATAAACTAATACTTAATTACACTATGACTATTCCAATGATTTGTTCGTTTTCATCTTAGTCATGAGCAATTATTTATAATTTATAAAGAATTGATAACATGATCTTCTGTGTGTGACACCACACACCATGTTATCTACAATATAAATTAATTAAACAACTACACTTAACAAATAAAATGTAGACATTTGACCAATGTGATTCTTTTATTTCATAAATAAATGTTTACAAAAACTAGGCTTTTAGTATACACTCTAACAGATGCAACTAGGAGAAGGCCGAAGGGCCTCAGATCAGCTTTAGCCCCGGCGATCTAGAAGGGGTCGAAATCCCTCATGATGATGCTTTGATCATCCGAGCGATGATCGCCAACTACACCATTCACCGAACCTTCGTCGACGGGGAGTTCGGTGAACATCATTTTTAAGAAGGTGTTTGATCAGCTGCAGATCGATCGCAGCGAACTACTGCCCATGGTGACCCCGTTCTACGGGTTCACGGGCAATGAAGTTTTGCCGATCGGCTAGGAAACATTAGCTATCTCGCTGGGAGAGGAGCCACTAAGGAGGAACCAGACCATTAACTTTATAGTTGTAGATGCGCCATCGTCCTACAACATTATTTTTGGGCTGACCGACCCTCAACGAATTCCGGGCAACAGTATCCACTTACTGCTAGAAGATAAAATTCCTAGTAGACGACCAGGTGGGCGAGGTCAAGGGAAGACACGCTTTTGGATATCCTTGTTACCCATATGGAAGGCATTCCTATATATGTCTAAGGGGCATGGTTGAAAAAAAAATCTAACAACTTAGGTGGTGAACAACAATAATTTATATATATAATGTATCGAATGAATATAATGAAAATTTGAAAAATATTTCTTTTTTTATTTTCAAAATCTTTTAAGAAAATAGAAAATTAAAATACTCAGTTCGGTTACTTGGTTCGAAGCCTAGGTCGACTCCTACTCCAAGGTCCACGATCTTTGATCGCACCGATGGGCAATCCACTAAAACCCTTCTTTCTGAAAACCTCAGAAAGAAGTAGTGCGTACAATATGCAAGATAGTAACACTCTACTATCTTGTAAGAGTTTAAGTACAATGCAAGATTAAATAAATATACTTACAATAATAAAAGACGAAGCTTGGTCGACACTTCTGGATGGAGCAGCTTGTGAGTTGTAGAGCAGTAGCACGATTAGCAGAATCTTACACAGTGATTAATTTTGAACCAAACATTGTTACTCAACCATTGACCTCGAGCTCTCTTTTATAAGAACAATCGGTGTTCGATCAATTGATCCCTGGGTTCGGTTGACCGAACTAGCTCCCTTCCATCTTCGTTGAGATCTGATGTTGATTCGATCTTCTGCATTAACTGATCATTAAGGGTTCGATCGATTGATCCTTCTTTTCGGTCAGCTGCGATCCTTCCAGCTAGAGTCTGACGCTGGCTCGATATTCTGCATTAACTGGACATCAAAGGTTCGATCGACCGATCCCTCTGTTCGGTCGACCGAACAGGCTCCTTTCCTGTTCGTCGAGATTTGTCGTGATCTGTATTTACTGCGCCTTTAATATTAATGGTTCGGTCGACCGATCCTCGCGTTCGGTCGACCGATCAGTGTAGTTTCCTTCTGCATCTGATCGTTGCTGATAAAACTGATCTGTGCTGAGTCATCTTGGTTCGGTCGACCGATCCCCACGTTCGGTCGACCGATCCGGCCAAACCTGCAACACAGTATTAGACAATAATCCTGCAAAACAGAGATTAGCACAGTCATATATAATGCATGAGTAATAATAGACAGTTTAACTGTCTTGATCATAACTTAGAAACCTTCCAAGTTTCTTCAGTTGGATCAGCGACCTTAGGTTGTTCCCTTTAGGAACCCGACCTCACTATCGCTCCTCCAGTTGTTTACCTCAACTTACCTGCCAAACATTGATCCTCCAGATCTGTTTGGACTTTTTACTTAGCCTTTATCGGCTCACCAGGACTTTCTCTCGATCTTCGGTCCTCCAGACCTCTCGATCTCACTGCCAAGTGTTGGGTCCTCGGCCCACTTAGTCTTTCCACCTGGGTTCCATGATCTGCTAAGAGTTTTTCTACCTAGCCTCCAACTAGGTCTTTCCTGGTTGAGTAAATAGTCTGCACACTTAATTAACTTGTTAGATCATAACAAGACTTAACTTGAACCTTTAACAACATCAAAACTCAAGTTTAATTCTGGTTCAACTTGCACCAACAATATCCCCTTTTTGATATTTGGCAACCAAGGTTCAAAGTTAAGTTAAAAAGTACAAAAATAAACATGCAAGAACTTTTACTCTCCCCTGAGTTAAACATCTCCCCTTGAATTCACTATCTCTCCCCCTTTGACACACATCAAAAATAAGGGAAGTTAATAAAAGGGAAAGACTCTTTAAAATTTTGTAAAGTTATAGATTAGTAAAAACAAGAATTTGGAACACTCTGTAAGATTTTGAAAATTTTAAGGTAATGACATGGAAAAGAGAAGCCAAAATTTTGAAAAATAAGAGGAAAAGTAAAATACTAAAAGATTTCTTATGTTATAGCAAAGTTTTCAAAGAGAATAATTTTAAAACCTGAGAGTAAAGTCGTAAATAAACTTAAGTTTAAATTTCAAAAAATAGAATTTTAGAAAATTTAAGAAAAGACAAAATTTGAAAATAATGAATAATTAGAAGGTGTTTGAAAAATATTGAATAATTTGCAAAAATATCTTATAAAAGGTTAAAAGTTTGTAAGATAGAAAGTTTAGATATAAGCTCCCCCTAAAATTGATAACATCCTAAAAGTTCAAGCATGGTTTAAAAAGTAAAAAAATGTCCTTATGATAAAATGTCCAACCTTTGTACAATGCTAACTACCACAAGATAGTAGCTATTGACTCAGGCTGGTCAATTTGAGCATTTGAAACTAACTAGGTAGTTACTAGCTAGTGAGCTCAAATTGATCAATGTATATGGTTTAAAGTCCAGATTTATAGCGATTCACTGACTTAAGCATCTGAATCTTAGGCTAAGTCCTAAGCATCCCACCCATTCTAGGTTGTTCAAGCAAGGGATCCTATTGTGTGTAACACCTGTAAATTTCGTTTCCTCCAAAAGAGTAAAAAGAAATAGAAGAATAACAAAGAAATAAAAATATATATATAAATGACCTGGGCTAGGATTTGAACCCTAGACCTTTGATTTAAGATTGGTTTAAGTAGTCATTAGCTGGTGGTAAAGCATCACATTAGAAATAGGAAACTATTCATTATATGCTGATTTTTGTGTGGAGAGATGCTTCAACTTCCACTTAGTATAAAAGGGAAGAGAAGAGAAGAAAACCTAACTTTTCATTTTCTCTTCTCCTCCCTAGCCAAAAATTCCCCTTCTCCTTTCTTTTGGTTTTCGGCCAAGAACCCTAGGGTTCCAAGGTGCTAAAGTCCTTCAAGGGGAGAATCTAGAGGAGAGCTTTCCCAAGGATTAGTACGCACGGGAAGGATAACTTGGAGATTAAGGCATACAAGAGAGGATCATCTTTCCTTCACCCAATAATAGTAAGATATTTCAAAAGGGGGTGAGTACTACTCACCTGCAGTATAAGTTGCTTCGATGATGCATGTAGTGATATCTTTTATGCCTGATTAAGAAGATGCATGTTATGATATGTTAAAGAAGATGTATGATATGATATGTAAGATGCCCTCTAAAGTTTTGGGACTAAGAGCATGTTTAGAGTGTCTTGAATTGCTTCCCATTTAGTTTTGGGGATAAGAAGCATATTCAAGTGCCCTAAAGTGCTTCCCTATAAGTGTGAGGGGATTAAGCACACATAAGGTGTTTGTTTAAATGACAAACAAGTGCAAGTACAAGAAAGTGATATTTAAAAGAAAGTATTTTACTTTGAAATGGCATGTACTGGACACAAGGTCCATGGGTGGGCTCCTAGATCGCCCCTAGGCTCCTAGATCGCCTAATAGTACTTTGATAGGTTCGGAATTAGCTACCTCGGGTCTTATTAAGGATGCGCGCAAAGTGGTACAATGTCGGGCCCAAGCAAGTTATTATTATTTTCACTAGTTATGTAATGTAAAATTTTCAAACTTCGTTGTTGTCTTAGTAAAAGTTTTCCTAAGGTTGAGAACCTGAGTTATAAAGTGCAACATTGATGAACTCTACAATATGCCAAGATAAACTTGTTTTCATTACATTACTAGCATGTTTTTAAGTTGATGTTTGCATGATAAACCTGTTTAAAAATACATACCATGCATATATTTCTGAATTATGTGTTTTAGCGTGAATTACTATCAAGTGCATTTTTGTGTTTTCCCCAAGCAGTTTGAAAAGCATGTTTCCATTGTTGTGTTTTCATAAGCAGTATTTGAAAAGTCTATTCTTGTTTTAATGCATGTTTTATGAGTAGATGGTACTTACTAAGCACTCGCTTATAGATTTGCATTTCCTTATACTGCAGATAAAGTGAAAGGAAAGCTCAAGTAGGAGGAAGCAGTAGGAGTAGTAGTTTGTGTGTGTGTGTGTGACGGAACAATGGAAGGAGAGGAAACTTGTTATTGTATAGAACATATCAGAACTTAGTGTTTTCTCCTTTTCACTCTATATGAAACACTATCACTATTTACTTAGGATGAAGTTGTTAGCTTGACAACATAAGAGTGCGAAGAGGGGAGCTCTAGGTTCTCCCAAAAGAGGAGAACAAACCCTTTTGTAGAGGGGGGTGTGACCCCCACACGACCTGTGTCACGGCCGTGTGGATTCACACGACCCCCTACTTCCTGCGCTCTCGACCAAGGTGACACAACCGTGTGGATTCACATGGCCGTGCACATCTTCCTCTCGGCCAAAGGGACACGGTCGTGTGGAGTCACACGGCCATGCTCCTCTTCCTCTCGTCCAAGGGGACATGGTCGTGTGGATTCACACGATAGTGCTCCTCTTCCTCTCGGCCAAGGGGACACGACCGTGTGGAGTCACATGGTCGTGCTCCTCTTCCCCTCGGCCAAGGGGACACGACCGTGTGGAGTCACACAGTCGTGCTCCTCTTCCTCTCGGCCACGGAGACACGGTCGTGTGGAGTCACACGGCCGTGCATCTCTGCTTGGCTCCAGATCGTGTCCAACTAGTCGAAACAACTTAGAGTAGATCTATAGACTGAGCAGTACATAATGTTGTAAGGATGCCATAATTTATTATAAGAGCAAGGGTAACGTTTATTCTATATGAGGTAAGGGTAGAAGGTCGGGCATTACAGTTTGGTATCAGAGCAAGTTCCACCTTTCCGTCACACACACATCAAGCATTGGTCCTGTAGCTTCCAAGTAAGAAAGTACCTTCTCAAAACTTTTATGCATTTAATTCTGTCATGATTAGTAAGAACTGTTGTTAAGATTAAGTATGCTTATACGTGAAAGTGCTAATAAGTGCTAATGATAGCAAGTAAGAATGAGAGCATGCTTATACATGAAAGTGCTAATATGTGCTTGATAGCAAGTAAGAATGAGAGCATGCTTATACATGAAAGTGCTAATATGTGCTTGATAGCAAGTAAGAATGAGAGCATGCTTATACATGAACGTGTTAATAATAGCAAGTAAGAATGATGATGGGCTAACGCATTGTCTCACTGGTTGGTTTACGAATATGTAGATGGCCAGAGGATGGCCGGCTAGACAGCAAAGAATTATGAACCCCAACCGGAGACGAATGAGTCTGCACCACTAGCCAATCTTTTAGAAGTAGTAACTCAACTGCAGAGGCAATTGGCAGAGCAGTAGCAGGTTATAGCCACCCTGACTGCTAACCAGCGAGCTCCTCCCGTAGTCCCACTGGAAGCTAATGTGGTGACACCAATTGTGGCCGAGGTCCCATCAGTTACACCTTCAGCCCTTGCAAGGGTAGTGAGGCAGAAAGCATACCTTATCCAGTGGCAGAAACTGAAACCAGAGAACTTCTCTAGCACCAACGAACCGTGGGATGCTCAAGCATGGTTCAAAATCCTAGAGAGTATAATGGAGTTGTTGGACTGGCCAGAAGTAGAAAAGATAAAGTGCGCTTCCTTCTGCCTCACTGGTGATGCAAGAATGTGGTGGGAGCGGGGTCAAGGCGAAAAGAATAGTAAATCAAATGACCTGTTCTGACTTCGACACTGAGTTCTTCGAAGAGTTCTTCGAGACTGTCTGTCTAACATTCTGCACAAAAGTAAGTTCTATACACTAGACTCATTGGAAACTCTACCAAATGATCCAAATAGTTAGTTTATTGTGTCAGTAGAAAATGATCAGACTTGGTTAATCGATCAACGATCACCCAATTCGAATAATGTACCCTCTGAAACTCATCATATTATGTTTCCCCATCCTACGTAGGTATAGGAATCTTCCGAAGTAAGTATGTTGATCTCTAACGCTCTTTGTGGATTATGGGCCCACCACACTTCCTCTACACAACTCTGATATTTTACTTTCACTTGTTGACACACAAAGAATCGGACTCCAAAGTCCACAATATCCTTCTTCCTACCATTCCACTAGTAGGGGCACTTTTAGGTCTTGATACATAAGAGTATTCCCCAACAACCCATAAATCATTATCGATGTGTTTCTCGATATAGGTATTCTATAATCGGATGTCTCGGAAATACACAATCTTCCTCGAAAATGGAGAGTCTCCTCTTTCTCACGTGAAATTCTATAAGCAGTCCTGAATACCATTCTTCATTTTAGAACATGAGGTGTTGTTTACCAACTCGAGATTTTTGTTATGTGCTACATAAAGGTGACTAAACAACCCTAGGTACCCATAAGTGATCTAACTTCTTAGCTAGTAATAGCTTTCTATCATTTTTAGGACACACGAAAATATCTTTCCCAGAACTCCATATCCGAGATAATAGGAATCCAAAACTCCATGGAGGATGACCAAAATGCCTATTTGCTAGACTTCGTATATCAGTGCTCCTTTCGTAATGTCTTGTATAATCTTCTCCTTCAATCTTGAATGTATTAATGTGCCCTTTATGAATGAAAATAGATTGATCCAAATACCCCAAGGACAAAATATTCATCAAATCCATAAAAGTTGCTAGAGCATTTGTAAGCCCAAACAACATTACCAGAACTCGTAATGTTCATACCATATGCAGAACATCATCTTCTATATGACTGTAGCTTCTACTCTACGTTGATGTCCGCCAAATCTTGATGTGATCTTAGAGTATACCGATATATCCTTGAGTTGATCAACAAATCCTCCAAATGGTCTCTATCTTAAGTTGTCTCAACTTGCTAGATATTGTCAACGATTCATTCTTCTTCTTCCCTTAATCCAACACAATACATAAAGTCAATCATCTAATCAACTAGAGTAAACAACATAACCGTGTACTGAAGATATTTAGTCTAAAGTTCATCAAATTCGCACCCAGGCACACTTAACTGTAATATCAC
The DNA here is from genome assembly GCF_018446385.1 of Zingiber officinale. NCBI lineage: Eukaryota > Viridiplantae > Streptophyta > Magnoliopsida > Zingiberales > Zingiberaceae > Zingiber > Zingiber officinale. Next base: position 60,990 of record NW_024589924.1, on the reverse strand, counting down.
TGGCAACGGGTTTATAATCTGATCATCAATTGCAAATTATCAAACCTATAAATATCACCCCGTACCACTCATTATGCTACAATCAATGACAAATACCTAATGATAAACCATTAAATCCATATCAACTAATAGACCATCAAAAATTGACATATCACCAAATCTGATATCACAATATCCATCAATATCTCAAATTATCCTCAACATCAATCAAGCTTGATCGCTTCCTGAACAACGATAGAGCAAAATAAAGTCATCCGCCCACAAGTGCATGATTAATGAAGTCCAAGGGGCATCCCTAGACTTCTTGATTGATAATCATCCCTCTCCTGGTGGTAAAGATGAGGCTAATCCATACGATATGAGTATAGAAACCCTACTAATCTTATCCAAAAATATCCTCCAACATGTATTGACAAAGTGTAGACCAATCTAATATAATATAGACTTCAAGATCTTGGGTAAATGATCATGTATTCAAGGTCTTGAACTAGTTGATGGAGACAATATTAGTTGGATCAACTAAACATTATCTTATAATCCATCACACTACAAAGGAGCACTACACTAGATAATCGATTGAAATAACTGTCGATCGGTGCTCTGCCACTCGAAGATCATCATCATTAATTTCCACTCAATCACGATCGGATCTCATCGGTGTTAAATAGTTAACACTACATCCTTCATATCATTGCGGGTTGTAAGTTCCAATGTACCATCCAAGTTATCAACCATGTACGACCGATCCATGAGTCAAAATCTTCTATAGAAAAGCATTAGGCAAGTTGACTAGTCATTGCCTTGCAATCTATTACACTATAGAGCGGGAAAGTACTGCCTCTACAAGGCATCCTGAATATAAAACCAAGTGATGCATTGTTCTCCAAATATCATCTTCTGCATTTTCTATCAAGTACAACCTGATTCCGTAGATGGTATACAGTTAATTCCACCTTGTCTATATTTATACAAATCATGTCCCCAAATATGCCCTCCAAATTACCTAACCAAGCACAACTTACCTAAGGTCTAATACTCTATGAAATAGAGTAAATCAGTCCTTTACTAACCGAGCCAATAATGATATGCAGTCTATATCCTTCTTCGCATCAGATCCAGTAACGTACTTGGATGTATCTCGTAAGTGTTAAGTAGCTAGCTCTATACTTTTCTCGCATCAGTGTCGATCACATACTAGAGGTACTTTCTAGGTTAGTTAACCAAGTACAAGTAATTCATGGTCAAAGTCCCCATGACCAGGATGCATCAATCCTCTACTAACTATGAGTATGGGTATATATTCCTTGTCCTTTACCAAACCGATAATAACAAGGGATGACCTGAGACTGTGTTCCTTGATCTCCACTAGGTTGTTGACAGATTTGACCCTTACTTTCCAACTTGGTATTAGTCGGCGCTACCAGAGAAACAACATTCTCTTCATCAAGGTCGAGTCCTCAATGGGTCACTAGTCACTTCCATGGTCGACCCTGACCACAATTGCAAATAGGGTTGATAGACTAAGTGTCATCATGGTACACCAAGTCAAAGTACACCTACTAGACAAATATAGAAATAGATATGCAATCCAACTAAATTGGAGAGTGTCTAGCCATAACCAATACAAGATAGTTGAGATAGAAGATAAGATAATCATTAGAGGTATACCTTACTTCCTATAGCTCAGAGATGTCCTTCGGCTTGTCTTGTCCCAAACTTGAAAAATCGTAAATCAAAACGAGATCAAAACCAAAAAAACACAAACCCCAGCATTTGAACTCAAACTTGGCTCTGATACCAATAAAATTGTCATGCCTAGAGGGTATACTTGTCCACCAAATCGGACGGTACCCCCTAGTGAAAATATCTGATATCGAGCCAATTAAAACCAACATAAAACACCAATGTAATATAACAACACCAAGTCACAAATGACAATGCGTATATGTGTGCATGTATATATGAAACACTCAGAAGTCCAGAATGGAAGGAATAATAACTATAAGTAACAGAAATAATAAAATAAAGCAACTTAACATAAATCCAACTTGAGTGGGACTAGCAGCTAGGACCTCTGAGCGACATAACACCTTCTTTATCTACTAACCTAAAAGTCAAGGAAAAAATAAAGGGGTAGTGAGTACAACCATTCAGTGGGTAGAAGAAGATAGTACATGAATAATATACTGACAGGAGATCAAAGGATGTAGTATCAGGTAAAATACTTACTAATCAACGTAGGTGTCCCAACATAATCACTAGCTAACCAAAAATAAAATAAATAAAGTAGCACTTCACTCAACCAAGTATAACCAACAATTCAGGAGTTTATACAGTACATCCAAACCTACATGCACAAATATATGACCGACATGTAGCAAGCACATAACCAATACTGAATGCAGGAGAACGCTCTACTACAAATGGTCCCATGGGCAGTCAGAGTAAATGACTAGTCACTATCAGGGGGAGAATGCTCTACCACGGATGGTCCCGTGGGTGGACAGGGAGTATCACTAACTCTAGGTCAACCAAAAAGAAAAATCGAATCACAAATTCGAAGAAGAAGAAACACAAACTCGAAAAAAAAACTTATTCAAAAAACTAGATCTAATTGCCTCTTGTATTTAGAATTCTAACAAAGAAATAACTAGTATGATGCGGAAGAAAATTACTAGTTATACCTTCTCTTTGTAAGCTAATGACCTCAAGATCTTCTGCCGTATTCCTCGCCTCGCTTTGGACGTCGTGTGGGCGACGATCTTCCAAGATGAACACCACCCAAAAGCTTCCTCCTCTTCTTCTAAAATCCGGCCACCACCACCACCAAGGAGAAGAGAGCAAAGGGAAAGGGAGAAGGGAGAGGGCCGGCCACCAAGAGATCTCCAAGCAAGAGAGTTTTGATGTTTGACGAGTTATGTTTGACAATGTTTGTACCTTGATGTTTTACAAGGATACAAGCTTGGGAGATTGTGGGTGCAACCCGTGGTCAAGGTTGACCTGGTTGACCCGAGGTGAGTTGACCTGACTCGAAAAAGTCCAAGCAGGGAGCTTGGCACGGGAAAAGTCCAAGCAGGGAGTTTGGGATGGTGAAAAGTCCAAGCAGGGAGCTTGGCACGGGAAAAGTCCAAGTATGGAGACTTGGCACGGAGAAGTCCAAGTATGGAAGCTTGGCACATGGGAAGTCGGAGAGGGCTCGGTAGCTTGTTCTCCGGACTGTGGTCGGAGAGGGCTCGGTAGCTCGTTCTCCGGACTGTGGTCAGAGAGGGCTCGGGAGCTCGTTCTCTGGACCGGATGGAAGTCGGAGAGGGCTCGGTAGCTCGTTCTCTGAACTGTGGTCAGAGAGGGCTCGGTAGCTCGCTCTCTGGACCGGGTGTGAAAAGTCTTGGTGAGTGAAGCCAGGCAGACGGAAAGTCCTGGTGAGTGAAGCCAGGCAGTTGTGAAAACCCTAGTGAGTGAAGCTAGGTGAAAGTCCTGGTGAGTGAAGCCAGGCAGTGGGAAAGTCCTGGTGAGTGAAGCCAGGCTCACTTAATGCCAACTCACCAATGAGGTGGTAAATGGTCAAGTCAAACTTGACCCTTCATCTTCCTCTCAAGTCAAGTCAAATTTGACCACTTCTCTCCCTTGGTTGATCTAATCTAACCATTGGTTCAAGTCAATTTTAATTTAATGAATCTCTATTCATTGAATTAAATTAATTAAATGAGTCTAAGTCCAAATTAGACTCACTTAACACATGAACCAAATTGAGTCCAACTCAATTAGCTCAATTTGGATTACTCTTAATCCAATTTGGTTCATCACATGAGCCTAATCCTTTAGGTTCATCAAATGAACCTAATCTCCATCTAATTGGCCTTTGTGTGTGACCCTATAGGTTCTTGTAACATTGGCAATGCTCCTAAATCCATTTAGAAGCATAAGTAATGAGCGGTATCTAGCAACACATCATTACTACCCAAGTTATAAGAATGTTGAGATCCAACATCACCTTGTGACTACTAATTGTGACTCCTCACAATATATGACAAGTGTCCTTCTATCCTAGACATCTAGATTGATCAATATGAGGCATAGACCGTGTCATCCTCTAATCAATCTAAATCTTGAACTCCAAGTAGACTCACTAAATCAAATGAGCTCAATATCTCATATTGACTCATTTGGGAATGACCATGCACTTAGTGGTCTCACTCTATCAAGAATATCAATGTCACTCCCGTCATATAGGAGAGATAGATCTCATCTACATCACTCACATTCCTCCGCATAATTTGTTACATACCCAGTAATCGCCTTTATAGTCCACCTAGTTATGGGTGACGTTTGACGAAGCCAAAGTACGTAACTCCTTATGTAAAGAACCATGGTGACTTCAGGTCTAAGGACTAGTAGTCATACTAATAGCCACATGAGAAAGTATATGACACTCATATAACGATCCATGATACTTTCTCATGGCGGGTCATTCAGTATACATTCTCTATTGCATACCCATGTGTCAACTTGATATCTCTATATCCATGACTTATGAGATCAAGTCATCGAGTTGACCTACATGCTAGTCTCCTCGTATTAACATTGTCCCTGAATGTTAATACTCGACTAGGAATGATTAAGAGTAGTGTTCCCTATATCATCTCACTATCGGTTCAACTAACCGATTGATATAGGTGAGTACCGACTACTCAAGGACACTATTATACTTAGTTATTTGGCACAAATACAAGTAAGTATAATAACCAAAAACAAATGCTTTTATTTATATACAAGAATATGATACAATGAGTCCATACAACAATCATCAAATGTTTGGCTCTAGGGCTCTAACTAAATAGGAGTTTGATGCCCAAAATGTTAGTCACTATAGATTTTGTTGACCTAGAGATGACCAAGGTTTGAACCTTGAATCTCTTACTAGATATATGTATGTGTTAACCAATAGACCAAGAGTAATTATTGTTAGAAAGGAGAGGGAAATCATAGTTAAAGGTAAGGAAGTGAAGGCTCTCTTCACTTAGAAGGAGAAATTGGAGTTGCCTTCTTCCTCTCAAATGAAAAGATGAGTCTTGCTTCTTCTTTTCATTTAGAGTGAGTAAAAGAAAGGGGAAGGAAAAATGTAATTTCCCTTCCTCCACTCATGTAGAATAAAAGGAGAAATTTAAGAAGAGAGTTCATTTTTGTTTCTCTCTTCCTCCTTCCTCCTCCTTCTCACCGTGACCAAGAACACTTCCCCTCACCATTGTCGAACCCAAGCAAAGGAAAGCTTCCCTCTAGGAAAGCTCCACAAATCAAGGTTACTTCCCTAAGGAAATCAAGCGAAGGATGTGAGTATCCCCTCACTGCAGTACAAGTAGTTTCGATTGTGTTGTATGAAAACGCTTTTGAAACCTTATGAAATTCATTGAAAGTTTTGACAAGATAGATTGGTAGTCACTTAAGATTTACAAGTTACAAGTTATGCTTCATGTTGTAAAAAAAAAAAAAAGAGAAATATATTCTCCTCATCTTGAGGTTTCGGCCAAGACAAAAGGGGAAGATCTAGATCAAAGTTTCTTGTGGTATCATGCTTATCCATGCTCTTATATGATGTAGGATCTTTCATGTGTTGATAGTTTAAGTCTTAAGACCTTATATGTCAATAAAAGAATTAGAAACCCTAATCTAAGGGTTCGGTCAAGATGAATCATAGAGTTTAGGGCAAGATTTTGAGAAAAAAAAAATGTTGTTATGCTCCTTCATGATATATGAAATTTTTATATGTTGATAGCTTAGGTTTTATGCTTCATGTGATAATAAAAATGATGGAAACCTTAGTGTAAAGTTTCGGCCAAGACATGATACGAAGCTTAGGGTAGAGTTTTGAAACCCAATCATGCTTATTTATGCTTGTTCATGAAGTAGCCAAGAAGGAATACCAAGCTTAGGGTAGAGTTTTGAAACCCAATCATGCTTATTTATGCTTGTTCATGAAGTATGATATCTTGTATATGGTAAGGTTAAAGCACTATGTTACATGTTGCATTAGAAAACCTAAAACCTTAAATGAAGGTCTCGGCCAAGAAGGAATGCCAAGCTTAGGGTAGAGTTTTGAAACCCAATCATGCTTATTTATGCTTGTTCATGAAGTATGATATCTTGTATATGGTAAGGTTAAAGCACTATGTTACATGTTGCATTAGAAAACCTAAAACCCTAAATGAAGGTCTCGGCCAAGAAGGAATGCCAAACCTAGGGTAGAGTTTTGAAACCCAATCATGCTTATTTATGCTTGTTCATGAAGTATGATATCTTGTATATGGTAAGGTTAAAGCACTATGTTACATGTTGCATTAGAAAACCTAAAACCCTAAATGAAGGTCTCGGCCAAGAAGGAATGCCAAGCCTAGGGTAAAGTTTTGAAACCTAATCATGATCTTTTATGGTTAGATAAGTTTTATGCTACATGTTACACAAATGGAACCTAGCACTTCACTTTAGGGCTCGGCCAAGCAAGTGTAGAGACCTAGAGCCATGTCTTGTAAACTAGCCATGCTTGTTTATGCCCATTGATGATATATGGTTACTTATCTATAGGTGGCTTTAGTTTCATGCTTCTTATAGTGGAAACAAAATGGGAAACCCAATTAGTAGGGTTCGGCCAAGATGGATAAATAGGTCTAGAGTGAATCTAACTAAGCATGCTTATGTTTACTCATAATGTATGGTCTTTGATAAGTGATTAGTTTAAGTTCCATGTTCATGATATAATATGTTATGTCTTATGTTATGAGATAAGTTATGATCCATGATATGATATGCTATACTCATAATAAGATATGTTATGCTTATGATATGATATGTTATGCCTTATGTTATGAGATAAGCTATGTTCCATGATATGATATGCTATGCTATGATATGATATGCCATGCCCATGATATGATATGCTATGCTTCATGATATGATATGCCATGCTTAGTGCTATGAAGATCACATGATATGTTTTATGTTGTGATACGAACATGTTATGTTTCATGATATATGTATGAAAGGCTTATGTAAGAAGAAAAGCCTAAGAGTTGCTTCCCTTATATTGGGATCAAGAGCACTCTTCATGGTATGGCAAAAAGATGCTTCTCTTAAGATGGGATCAAGAGCTCTCTTCATGATATGACAAGAAATTATGACATGTATGATAAGCTATGATATGCATGATGACATGATATGTATGGCATGATATTTTATTTTATATGGCTTGTACCAAGGGTGGTCTCCATAAGCGCCCCGGGGTCGATGGTTTATGAAACGGGCCTCGTAAAAAGGGATGAGCTCCTTAGTACGCCCCTAGGTCGACGGACTATGAACGGACCTAGATCCCTAGTAGGTTCGGGGCTAGCTACCATGTCCTAGGGATTGCGCGCATTTATGTATGTATGTGGTACAAGCCGGGCCCTCATGATGATTATGTTATGTTCAAGTATGTATAAGATATGTTTTAAAAAGAGATATGATGCATATGTGCATTCCATGATACATGTTTTGAAAATATACATCTTGCATTTACATGCATATGTTTTATGAATTATTGGTTATGTATTATTATGAACAGGTATGAGTTATGATACATGATTTCAGGATATGATATGTTCCCATGATATGTACTCACACGCTATGCCATGCTATGTTATGCACTATGTTTTATGTTATGATTCTCCATGCTATGCTATGTTTCACATGCTATGTGGTATCACGTGCTTTATGTTTTATGAGTAGGAAAGGAGCTCATTAAGCCTTTGGGCTTATAGTTTTACGTTTCCTTGTAATGCAGATAAGGGCAAGGAATGGATGAACTAAGGGGAGCAGCAGGAAGGGCGATGATGATGTGTGTGGAAGTGGCATGGTGGATAGATCAATTAAGTTTAAATTCAATTTGACTAAATTGTGCATGTGAACTAAGTTTGAACCCTATGTTGATGATGATGGTTGAACTAGTATGTTATGCTCTCATGATAGTTTACCGTGTTAGACTTATTATGATATGTTAAATGTTAAATAAGTTATGATTCACATGCCATGTTTAAGACAATCAAATGCATATGATAAAATTTTTAAGCATGTCTTCCGCTGCCATGAGTTCATATGCATTAGTATGTTTGGTGAATGTAAGTAACCTCGTCCCTCTAAGGGCAGTCAGAGTGTCCCCAGGAAGGGCGGGCGTTACAGGTTTGGTATCAGAGCCAGGTTTCTACCTTCCACTACACACACATCGAGTCTCTTTCTGCCGCTCCAAGTAAGATTTTTTTTTTTTTATGCTTAGTATATTTCTTTTATGATGCTTATGCTCAGTTTATTTAGTATATTTCTTTTATGATGCTTATGCTCTGTTATTTATTTATTTCTTTTATGATGCTTATGCTCAGTTTATTTATTTATTTTATTTATGGTGCTTTAGTAGTATGCATGCTTACATTATTCTGTTAAGTCACAGTTTTAGTTTAGGTTGCATGATGGTAGATTAGGGATGATGACACAACAAACTTACAAATAGTTGGAAATGACGTTAACCTTTCGTTAGTCTGGTTAGGAATGATAATAACTTACACTAGCTATGTTGTCATTAATGAAGATAAGGATGGCTAGAAGAGGTAATACCAGAGCAGAGGAAACAGCACCTCCACCTGATCTGGTGCATTTAGTTACCGAGCTCCAGCGTCAAGTTACGGAACAGCAGCAAATGATCACTGCTCTGCTGAATCAACAGGGGAATCCTGCTACCCCGCCAGGACACCAGAACGTAGTACCAGTAATACCTACAGCTGTACCAGTACCACAGGCACCTGCACCACTGGTAGGCCCAGCTCCAGTGGTTCGTCAGGAGGCATATATGATTCAGTGGCAGAAACTGAAGCCGGAAGCTTTCTCCGGTAACTGTGAACCATGGGACGCACAGGCCTGGTTCAAGACTGTGGAGAGCATAGTGGAGTTACTGGATTGGCCTGAGCATGAGAAAGTCAAATGCGCATCGTTCTGCCTTATGGGCGATGCCAGAATGTGGTGGGACCGAGTCAAAGCAAAACGACAGATAAATCAGATGAGATGGACAGACTTTGAGACAGAATTTTTCGAGGAATTCTTCCATATGAGGGTGACAAACAGGCATTATGACGAATTCACCGAGTTCCGACAAGGCGATCTGTCAGTCAATGAAGCTGTCAAGAAATTCAACCGTTTGGCGCGCTTATGTCCAGAATTGGTTAGCACTGAAAGAGAAAGGGTCAGACTTATGCTGAAAATGCTCAGACCTGAGATAGCTTTGAACGTGGCCGGCGGAGTTAACAGACCGCAGACCGCCGAAGAATTAATCAGCAGTGCTCTGATCACCGAACACTATCAGAAAGCAATGAGTGATGGCAAGAGTCAAACTCAGCCGGGAGGACAGAAATCTCAGAATACCCGAACCAACTAGAAAGGAAATCACAGTGGTAAGCGGAAGTAATGGACTGACTCTAAGGGTGGACTAGCAAGCAAGCAACTCATGTTTCCTCAGTGTACCACCTGCGGAAAGAAGCACCCGGGAATATGCCGGATAGGCACAAATAGATGCTACAACTGTGGAATGGAAGGGCATATGGCTCGAAACTATCCTACTCAGATTCAGGCACCCCCTCCACCGCATGTCGAAAACAAAGGTGCGCTTCCACAGCTACACATGATGCAAGCTGCATTAGAAGGCCCTCAGATCAGTCAAGGGAGACTGGAAGTTCCGCCAGTAGCGACGAACGCCAGGATCTTTTCTCTTACCAAGGAGGATGTGGCAAGTGCTTCTACAGTCGTCACAGGTCAGTTACCTAATTTTAGTCAATATGCTAAAGTTTTATCTGATATTGAAGGTGAACTGTTATCTAATACTGAAGGCGAACCAATAGTCGAAACTATCGGGAAGCCGAGAAACATTACGTGTCACTGGGTCGAAAATATGTCCGGGCAACTCTCTACCCTGACCCTAGCACCGACATTGTTCGATAATATATTGGAGAAGCAAACTAGTGACCAAAGCCTCCAAAGAATTAAGCATGAAACCTTAGAGGGAAAGAATGATGGATTCCGTATCGCGGACAGTGGAATATTATATCTCAGGGATCGATTGTGTATTCCCGGGGATCCAGAGTTGCGAAAGAAGATACTGGAAGAGGCCCATGCAACACCCTATATGATGCATCCGGGTTCCACTAAGATGTACCAAGATCTGAAAAAGAAATTCTGGTGGTCCGGTATGAAAAGAGATGTGGCTCAGTATGTCATACCTGTTTGACCTGTCAACAGGTTAAAGCAGAACACCAGAGGCCTGGAGGATTACTGCAGCCAATCCAAATCCCAGAATGGAAATGGGAAGATATCTCTATGGATTTCATCTCGGGAATACCCAAGACGACGAACGGTTACGATGCTATATGGGTAATCATGGACAGATTGACAAAATCTGGCCACTTTCTGGCAATTAAGATGGCCTACTCTATTGAGCAATTAGCTCAATTATATGTCAAAGAAATTGTTAGATTACATGGGATTCCTAAGACCATTATTTCTGACAGAGATGGTCGTTTTATTTCACATTTTTGGGAATGTGTTCAGAAAGCCCTTGGCACCAAGCTATTGTTCAGTACTGCCTTCCACCCTCAGACCGATGGACAAACAGAAAGGGTAAATCAAGTACTAGAAGACATGTTACGGGCTTGCGCCTTAGATTTCAAAGGGAGTTGGTGCCGATATTTATGTTTAGCGGAATTCACCTACAACAATAGTTACCAGACTACTATTGGAATGGCACCCTACGAGGCTCTGTACGGAAGGAAATGTAGGTCCCCTATATGCTGGTACGAAGGTGGTGAAAAGAAGGAGATGGGAGTTCAAACAGAATTCATTGACAACACCACCCGTGCTATACAGAACATCCACCAAAGAATAGAAACAGCTCAGAGTCGACAAAAGAGTTATGCAGATAAAAGACGAAGGCCCCTAGAATTCAGTGTCGGAGATGCAGTATTCCTTAAAGTAGCTCCTATGAAAGGAGTGATGAGGTTCGGAAAGAAGGGAAAACTAAGCCCGCGCTATGTAGTCCCATATCAAGTTCTGAAAAGAGTTGGCAAGGTAGCCTACGAAATAGCACTACCCCAGGAGATGTCAGATATCCACAATGTGTTCCATGTTTCGATGCTAAAGAAATGTATTCCGAGCACGGACCAAGTGATTGAACCACAAACCGTACAAGTGCAAGAGGATCTAAGTTACGAAAGTCGACCGGTTCAGATATTGGATCGAAGTATCAAAAGACTAAGGAACAAATAGGTAGCCTTGGTAAAGGTCTTGTGGCAAAATCAACTGTTCGAAGAAGCCACATGGGAATGAGAAGACGATATGAGACAAAAGCACTCGGAACTATTTTAAGTTCGAGGACGAACTTTTATGAGGTATGGGGGACTGTAACACCCATAGGGTACTTAGCAAGATTTTAGATATTTTTATCATGAATAAAAATAAATAGGCCGTATATGAAAAAAAAAATTTCAAAAACAATAAAATAAGAGAACTAAAAAGAGATGACCAAGGTTTGAACCTTGAATCTCTTACTAGATACATGTATATGTTAACCAATAGACCAAGAGTAATTATTGTTAGAAAGGAGAGGGAAATCATAGTTAAAGGTAAGGAAGTGAAGGCTCTCTTCACTTAGAAGGAGAAATTGGAGTTGCCTTCTTCCTCTCAAATGAAAAGATGAGTCTTGCTTCTTCTTTTCATTTAGAGTGAGTAAAAGAAAGGGGAAGGAAAAATGTAATTTCCCTTCCTCCACTCATGTAGAATAAAAGGAGAAATTTAAGAAGAGAGTTCATTTTTTCTCTCTTCCTCCCTTCCTCCTCCTTCTCACCGTGACCAAGAACTCTTCCCCTCACCATTGCCGAACCCAAGCAAAGGAAAGCTTCCCTCTAGGAAAGCTCCACAAATCAAGGTTACTTCCCTAAGGAAATCAAGCGAAGGATGTGAGTATCCCCTCACTGCAGTACAAGTAGTTTCGATTGTGTTGTATGAAAACGCTTTTGAAACCTTATGAAATTCATTGAAAGTTTTGACAAGATAGATTGGTAGTCACTTAGGATTTACAAGTTACAAGTTATGCTTCATGTTGTAAAAAAAAAAAGAGAAATATATTCTCCTCATCTTGAGGTTTCGGCCAAGACAAAGGGAAGATCTAGAGCAAAGTTTCTTGTGGTATCATGCTTATCCATGCTCTTATATGATGTAGGATCTTTCATGTGTTGATAGTTTAAGTCTTAAGACCTTATATGTCAATAAAAGAATTAGAAACCCTAATCTAATGGTTCGGTCAAGATGAATCATAGAGTTTAGGGCAAGATTTTGAGAAAAAAATATGTTGTTATGCTCCTTCATGATATATGAAATTTTTATATGTTGATAGCTTAGGTTTTATGCTTCATGTGATAATAAAAATGATGGAAACCTTAGTGTAAAGTTTCGGCCAAGACATGATACCAAGCTTAGGGTAGAGTTTTGAAACCCAATCATGCTTATTTATGCTTGTTCATGAAGTATGATATCTTGTATATGGTAAGGTTAAAGCACTATGTTACATGTTGCATTAGAAAACCTAAAACCCTAAATGAAGGTCTCGGCCAAGAAGGAATACCAAGCTTAGGGTAGAGTTTTGAAACCCAATCATGCTTATTTATGCTTGTTCATGAAGTATGATATCTTGTATATGGTAAGGTTAAAGCACTATGTTACATGTTGCATTAGAAAACCTAAAACCCTAAATGAAGGTCTCGGCCAAGAAGGAATGCCAAGCTTAGGGTAGAGTTTTGAAACCCAATCATGCTTATTTATGCTTGTTCATGAAGTATGATATCTTGTATATGGTAAGGTTAAAGCACTATGTTACATGTTGCATTAGAAAACCTAAAACCCTAAATGAAGGTCTCGGCCAAGAAGGAATGCCAAACCTAGGGTAGAGTTTTGAAACCCAATCATGCTTATTTATGCTTGTTCATGAAGTATGATATCTTGTATATGGTAAGGTTAAAGCACTATGTTACATGTTGCATTAGAAAACCTAAAACCCTAAATGAAGGTCTCGGCCAAGAAAGAATGCCAAGCCTAGGGTAAAGTTTTGAAACCTAATCATGATCTTTTATGGTTAGATAAGTTTTATGCTACATGTTACACAAATGGAACCTAGCACTTCACTTTAGGGCTCGGCCAAGCAAGTGTAGAGACCTAGAGCCATGTCTTGTAAACTAACCATGCTTGTTTATGCCCATTGATGATATATGGTTACTTATCTATAGGTGGCTTTAGTTTCATGCTTCTTATAGTGGAAACAAAATGGGAAACCCAATTAGTAGGGTTCGGCCAAGATGGATAAATAGGTCTAGAGTGAATCTAACTAAGCATGCTTATGTTTACTCATAATGTATGGTCTTTGATAAGTGATTAGTTTAAGTTCCATGTTCATGATATAATATGTTATGTCTTATGTTATGAGATAAGCTATGATCCATGATATGATATGCTATACTCATAATAAGATATGTTATGCTTATGATATGATATGTTATGCCTTATGTTATGAGATAAGCTATGTTCCATGATATGATATGCTATACTCATGATATGATATGCTATGCTATGATATGATATGCCATGCCCATGATATGATATGCTATGCTTCATGATATGATATGCCATGCTTAGTGCTATGAAGATCACATGATATGTTTTATGTTGTGATACGAACATGTTATGTTTCATGATATATGTATGAAAGGCTTATGTAAGAAGAAAAGCCTAAGAGTTGCTTCCCTTAAGTTGGGATCAAGAGCACTCTTCATGGTATGGCAAAGAGATGCTTCCCTTAAGATGGGATCAAGAGCTATCTTCATGATATGACAAGAAATTATGACATGTATGATAAGCTATGATATGCATGATAACATGGTATGTATGACATGATATTTTATTTTATATGGCTTGTACCAAGGGTGGGCTCCATAAGCGCCCCGAGGTCGATGGTCTATGAAACGGGCCTCGTAAAAAGGGATGGACTCCTTAGTACGCCCCTAGGTCGACGGACTATGAACGGACCTAGATCCCTTGTAGGTTCGGGGCTAGCTACCCTGTCCTAGGGATTGCGCGCATTTATGTATGTATGTGGTACAAGTCGGGCCCTCATGATGATTATGTTATGTTCAAGTATGTATAAGATATGTTTTAAAAAGAGACATGATGCATATGTGCATTCCATGATACATGTTTTGAAAATATACATCTTGCATTTACATGCATATGTTTTATGAATTATTGGTTATGTATTATTATGAACAGGTATGAGTTATGATACATGATTTCAGGATATGATATGTTCCCATGATATGTACTCACACGCTATGCCATGCTATGTTATACACTATGTTTTATGTTATGATTCTCCATGATATGCTATGTTTCACATGCTATGTGGTATCACGTGCTTTATTTTTTATGAGTAGGAAAGGAGCTCATTAAGCCTTTGGGCTTATAGTTTTACGTTTCCTTGTACTGCAGATAAGGGCAAGGAATGGATGAACTAAGGGGAGCAGCAGGAAGGGCGATGATGATGTGTGTGGAAGTGGCATGGTGGATAGATCAATTAAGTTTAAATTCATTTTGACTAAATTATGCATGTGAACTAAGTTTGAACCCTATGTTGATGATGATGGTTGAACTAGTATGTTATGCTCTCATGATAGTTTACCGTGTTAGACTTATTAAGATATGGTAAATGTTAAATAAGTTATGATTCACATATCATGTTTAAGACAATCAAATGCATATGATAAAATTTTTAAGCATGTCTTCTGCTGCCATGAGTTCATATGCATTAGTATGTTAGGTGAATGTAAGTAACCCCGTCCCTCTAAGGGCAGTCAGAGTGTCCCCAGGAAGGGCGGGCGTTACAAGGGCAAGCCCAAAGGCAAAGGAAAGTCCCAAGCCAAGGGCAAAGGCAAGGCACTGAAACCTAAAGGAGGGGTCGCCAAGGATTCTACCTGCTTCCACTGCGGTCAGACCGGGCATGTAACACCCCTAGAAAGCCTAGATAAGAAAATAAGGGTAATGAGAGTACGAATGAAAAGAAGATGTAAATATTCCATATTAAGATGGATTTAGATGATTATGAAAGAAAATAAAGTTGAGAATATAAATCATCTATGCATGATTTATAATGTATGGAATTAATGTAGACAAAAGGAAGAAATATGAATACATGTATTTATGCATAATGCATAATAGGGTAATATATGAATTATTATGTACAAAAGAAAATAAAACGTTAGAAGAGAGATTGAACCTTGGATCTCTTGTAAGGAATATGTATAGGATACCAAAGGGGATAGGAGAATTATTGATAAGGAGAGAAAGGACTAAGTAGTTAAGAATAAGAAAGGATTCTTTTTACTTAAAAGAAAAGGAAGTAAAAAGAAGTAAAAATATGCATAACCAAGTTTTGATCCTTGGTTCTCTTGTGGATGCATGCATGTGTTAACCAAGTGGGATAGAAGAGGATATTGTAAGAGGAGAGATAGAAAATTTTATTAAAGGAGAGAAAAGAGAGAAATTAGGGGAAAGAAAAGAGAGAACTCAAAAGGCATCTCTCTAGAATATTCTTGTCATTTAAGGGGAGAAATGAATAGGGAGGATGAATCAAGTCAAGTTTCCTCCCCTCATCTTAGTATAAATAGGCATGGAGGGGGGACTTCAACTTCATCCTCAACCCACTCATCCTCCTCTCCACCAAAAGACCTAGCCACTCTTCTCCTCCATTGGTGCCGAGCAAACAAGCAAGGAAGAAAGGTCCCCAAGCGAGTTCTCAAACCTAGGAAACTTAAGCGAAGAAGGTAAGCTTCCCCTCACCTGTGGTACAAGGCTTTTATGTGATTTTCGGATTTATAAGGATTAGAAAACCTAGGAAAGAATTTAAGAAAATTCGGCTAAAGAAAAGGTTTTCAAATCTAGGATGATTTAAACAAGACCTCATTTCATGATAAGATTTTCTATGCTATGTAGAAGGATTCCTTTCCATGATTTTATATTGATATAATGTATGATCAGAGGAGTATCTAACCTTAGGATTTCAACCAAAAATATTTTAAAGAGGTGAGTAAGATTATTGTCTAACCGAACTAGTGCAAGGTTCCTTCTATGAAATGCTACATAATGTTATGTAATATGCCATGATATGTGATAGCATAGGAAATGCTAAACATAATGAGGAGAAAATGAAATTATGTTATATGTCATGATATGTGATAGCATAGGAAATGCTATACATAATGTTATGTAATATGCCATGATATGTGATAGCATAGGAAATGCTAAACATAATGAGGAGAAAATGAAATTATGTTATAAGCCATGATATGTGATAGCATAGGAAATGCTATACATAATGTTATGTAATATGCCATGATATGTAATAGCATAGGAAATGCTAAACATAATGAGGAGAAAAATGAAATTATGTTATAAGCCATGATATGTGATAGCATAGGAAATGCTATACATAATGTTATGTAATATGCCATGATATGTGATAGCATAGGAAATGCTAAACATAATGAGGAGAAAATGAAATTATGTTATATGCCATGATATGTGATAGCATAGGAAATGCTATACATAATGTTATGTAATATGCCATGATATGTGATAGCATAAGGAAATGCTATACATAATGAAAAGAAATGAAGTTATGTTATGATATGTGATAGCATAGAAAATGCTATACATAATGAAAAGAAATGATGAAAAAGAATAAATGCATGAAAGATTGTTAAGGACATGATATGATAGTTATGCATGATAAGTTATTTTTATGGTTTGTACCAAGGGTGGGCTCCGTAAACGCCCCGGGGTCGATGGAGTAAGACTCGGGCCTCATCAGTAATGGGCCTTTGAGTGCCCTAGGTCGATGGAGTAAGACTCGGGCCTAGTATGTATGAATGGTAGGGCTCAAGACTTGTTACCTTGGACCTACGCATTATGTATGTGGTACAAACCGGGATCCCCTCTAATGATGATATGAATTTCAAGTACTTATAAGTATAAGCTTTCAAATTCATGATGCATTGCCTACATATGTGCTTGAATTATCTGATGATTAGATATAATGTCATGATATGAATATGATACCCTTGTATGTCGTATGCTTATGATACTACGCATGATATTAATATACGATGATTTTCGGTTTTAGTGAGTAGGAAAGGAACTTACTGAGCCATGAGTGCTCACAGCTTACTTTCCTTGTACCGCAGATAAAGAAGCTGGATGAGCTAGAGGAGCAACAGGAGGAGCAGATAGTGATGTGTGTGATGGTGGCTCGGCAAAGAACGATCCGGACAAATTAATATGATTAGTTATAAGTTCAATATATGCACATTTAATCTGTGATACCATGTTATAAAATGAATGTTTAAAAAGGAAAAAAAAAATTTTATTCTTCCGCTGCCATAGTATAACTGAAGCATGTACGTAAGTAGTGTACGAACGTAGCGCCGCCTTTGGTTGGGTAAGAAGGGCGGGCGTTACAGGGCACTGGAAGAGGAACTGCATGGTGTACTTGAAAGATCTTAAGAAGAAGCGAAGTGAGACTTCCACTTCAGGTATATATGTTATAGAAGTCAATCTATCTATTTCTTCATCATGGTTATTAGATACCAGATGTGCTTCTCACATTTGTACTAATGTGCAGGTGCTGAGAAATAGCAGGGCATTGGCGAAGGGCGAGGTGGACCTACGCGTAGGCAATGGAGCACGGGTTGCTGCTGTTGCTGTAGGAACTTATCATCTATCTCTGCCCTCTTGGCTTCTATTAGAATTAGATGAATGTTGTTGTGTCTGCTTTAACTAAGAACATAATTTCAGTTTCTTGTTTGGACAAGAAAGGTTTCTCTTTTATTATAAAGGACAAATGCTGTTCTGTTTATTTAAAAGATTCTATTGTAGTGCACCTCTGATGAACGGACTCTACATTCTAGACCTTGAAAGCCCTATCTATAATGTAAATACCAAGAGGTTCAAGTCAAATGACCTGAACCAAACCTATCTCTGGCACTGTCGCTTAGGTCATATAAATGACAAGCGCTTATCCCAGCTCCATAAGGATGGTTTGCTGGACTCATTTGATTTTGAATCTTATAAGACGTGCGAGTCATGCCTACTAGGCAAGATGACCAAGACTCCCTTTAGTGGGCACAACGAAAGAGCGACTGATTTGTTAGGACTTATACATAGTGATGTATGTGGCCCTTTTAATGTCGCTGCTAGAGGCGGTTATAGGTACTTCATCACATTTACTAATAATTTCAGTAGATATGGTTATGTGTACTTGATGACACATAAGTCTGATCCTTTGAAAAGTTCAAAGAATTCATGAATGAAGTACAGAACCAGATTGGCAAGAGTATTAAGATACTTCGATCAGAACGAGGTGGAGAATACCTTAGACATGAGTTTCGTGACTATCTAGCTGAGTGTGGGATTCTATCCCAACTCACTCCTCCTGGAACACCATAGTGGAATGGTGTATCCAAAAGGAGGAATCTTACCCTATTAGATATGGTACGATCTATGATGAGTCACACAGATCTTCCGACTTTTCTTTGGGGCTATGCTCTAGACAGGACAGCTTTTATACTCAACCGAGTTCCATCCAAGGCTGTGATAAAGATACCATATAGGATATGGACTGGGAGAGATGCCCAGGTGTCTTTCATGAGGATTTGGGGTTATGAGGCTTACGTTCGACGTCAAGTCTCAGACAAGTTAGGACCCAAATCTGACAAATGCTACTTTATTGGATATCCCAAGGAAACTAAGGGATATTACTTCTACATTCCCAGTTAGCACAAGGTAGTTGTGGCAAAGACTGGGGTCTTTCTAGAAAGGGACTTTGTTTCTAGAAAGACTAGTGCGAGTATGTTCGATCTTGAAGAAGTTCAAGATGCGGACCATAGCACTGAAGCCTCGATGGAAGTTGAACTGGAACCACAAAGTGTTGTGGATGATGTTGTTCCACAAAGAGTTGAGGAACAACAACCAGTTCAAGTAGACATATCTCTTCGTTGGACTGATAGGGTACGTCGTCAGCCTAAGAGATACTCATTTCTCTGGTCTGACCAGGATAACGTTGTGCTCATAGAGGATGAGCGTACCACCTATCAGGAAGCTGTGATGAGACCAGATTCCGAGAAATGGCTAGAGGCCATGAGATCCGAAATGGAATCCATGTACACCAACCAAGTATGGACTTTGGTTGATCCACCTGAAGGGGTAAAATGTTAGTTAGAGCCCTAGAGCAAATCATTTGATGATTGTATGGACTCATGTATATCATATTCTTGTATATTAATAAAGGCTTTTGTTTGGTTATTATACTTATTTATATTAGTGCCAAATAGACTAAGTATAATAGCGTCCTTGAGTAGAAGGTTCATACCTATATCAATCGATTAGTTGAATCGATAGTGAGATGATATAGGGAACACTACTCTAAATCATTCCTAGTCGAGTATTAGCATTCAGGGACAATGTTAATACAATAAGACTAGCATGTAGGTCAGCTCGATGACTTGATTTCACAAGTCATGGATATAGAGATATCAAGCTGACACATGGGTATGCATTAGAGAATGTATACTGAATGACCCGCCATGAGAAAGTATCATGGATCGTTATATGAGTGTCATATACTTTCTCATGTGGCTATTAGTATGACTATTAGTCCTTAGACCTGAAGTCACCATGGATCCCTACATAAGGAGTTATGTACTTTAGTTTCGTCAAACGTCACCCGTAACTGGGTGGACTATAAAGGCGATTACTGAGTATATAACGAATTATGTAGAGGGATGTGAGTGATGTAGATGGGATCTATCCCTCCCATATGACGGGAGCGACATCGGTATTCTTGATAGAGTGAGACCACTAAGTGCATGGCCATGCCCAAATGAGTCAACATTAGATGTTGAGCTCATTTGATCGAGTGAGTCTACTTGGAGTTCAAGATTTAGATTGATTAGAGGATGACACGGTCTATGCCTCACATTGATCAATCTAGATGTCTAGGATAGAAGGACACTTGTCATTATTTTGTGAGTAGTCACAATTGGTAGTCACAAGGTGATGTCGGATCTCGACATTCTTGTAACTTGGGTAGTAATGATGTGTTGCTAGATACCGCTCATTACTTATGCTCCTAAATGGGTTTAGGGCATTGCCAACGTTACAAGAACCTATAGGGTCACACACTTAGGACAATTAGGTGGAGATTAGGTTCATTTGATGAACCAAGAGGATTAGATTCATTTGATGAATCAAATTGGATTAAGAGTAATCCTAATTGGGCTAACTTGAGTTCGACTCAAGTTGATTCATGTGTTAAATGAGTCTAATTTAGATTTTGACTCATTGAATCAATTCAATTTAATGAATTAGATTCATTATATTAAGTTGGCTCGAATCAAATGGTTGGATTAGATCCACCATGGTAGAGATTGAGTCAAGTTTGACTTGACTTGAGAAGGAAGACCAAAGGTCAATTTTGACTTGACCTTTTGCCACCTCATTGGTGAGTTGGCATTAGGTGGACCAATAATGATGTTCCACATCATCATGGGTGCCACCTCATGGAAGTTACAAAGCCACTCTCTTAATGGTTTCATATTAATTGCAATTAATGCAATTAATTGGTGAGATTTTGAAAGTGGCCGACCACTTGGTTTTTGGCTGAGAATTTGATTTTTTCATTCAAGTGGTGTAACTTCTTCTTCTTCCTTGTGTTCTTCCTCTCTAGCTCTCCCTCTCCCTCTCCTCCTCCCTTGGCCGAACCTTACCAAGGTGCTAGCACACCTTTGTGTGAGGTTTTCTCCATCTAAGTTGTCCGTGTGGATACTTCTAGAGGACCGGCGCTTGACGGTCTTGAGATCCGGCAACACCTTGGAAGAGCGGGATTCGCGTAGGGCGCGCATCAAGGGTAAGCACTTTCTCCTCGTAGATCTAAGTAGTAGATCAGTTTTTGAACTCGTACAAGAAATAGTTTTTCGAATTTTGTATACGAATCTTTGCACGGATCTACGGCTTTGGGTCCTTCGGGGTTTCCGCGACGCGAAAAAGCTCGAAGAACCCAACAGTGGTATCAGAGCCACGTGCAAAGACTTGTACGAGTTAGTTTTTGGTTTTTGGAAAACAAAACTTCTGTGATTTTCTGTAAAAATTCAATTTTTATGTTTTTATGGGTAATTTTTCCTTATAGGCGAAGCACAAGTGTCTCGGCACTTGTAGGCTTCGGCTATCGGGAAGAATTTTCCCAAACGGCTTCGTTTCGACCCAAAATCTTTTGGGACAGCGGACTTGGGTGCCTTTAGATCGCAACGGAGCAACTCACGATGGTTAGATCGTGGGTAGGGGCGCTGCCCCTAACCCCGCAAGGGGATTTGCTCCGCGATCGCACCCGAAATCGCTAAAAACGAACCCGTCGGGAAGATTTTTCCGAAACGGTAATGTCTCGGCCCAAATCGTTTTGGGACAGCGGGTTTAGGCGCTGTTGGATCGCAAAGGAACCCTCGTGATGGTTAGATCGCGGGTAGGGGCGCTGCCCCTGGGCCCCGCAAGGGGATCCGTTCCGCGATTGCGCCCGAAACCGCTAAACGGGACCGCCGGGAAATTTTACTTGTAAAATTGTAAAAAATTATTTTTAAAATTACAGAAAATAAGAAAATATATAATTTTGAATTATATATTAATTTTGTGATAGTCATGGCCCAAAACCCAATATGATTGGTTGTGTTGTAATTCATAATACGGCCTGCGTGCCGTGATGTGTTTTCGCGTGTTGTATTTATTTTATTATTCGCGACCTGCGCGTCGTGCCTCATCTTTTATTCTTGTTGTAAATTAGATTTAGACTCGAATGTAACTCGAGTTTCAAATTGTAATGTACAAATTGGAGCGGTGGAGGGTCCACACGAGACGGAGTTCCGAGGCGGGCACGAGCAACACAAGGTGGTCAAAGGGAGGAGCTTGGAGAAGCTGTTGACCCTAGGTTAACCATTTGATCTTCTCATTGGCTTGAGAAGATCGTAGTAGGGCCATGACTAAATCACAAATAGATTAATTAATTAATTATTATGTATCTGATGCATGTTTAATAATTAATTAATTAGTGCCTTAACGATTAGATTAGATCTAAGTCGTGCACATGATGCACCCTTGCGATTATATTAGATCTAAGTCGTGCACAAGATGCATCCTTCTCGATTAGATTAGATCTAGATCGAACCAACTCTAAATGCCTAACCGTGCCATGATACCTATCACTACCTCGATCACATGTATTGTTGAATCTGCCAAAGCAGAGCAATACATATTATCTTGGTAGGGTACGGAGGGACAATCTTGGTCCCGCCTATCAACGCATGGGTGAATACAAACTCAATTAGATTGAGTATTCCTAGTTACTCGGTTGGATCGAGTCAACTATAGGCATTATTCCAACGGTTGGAAAAGATAGGTCAAAATCACATCTATATTAACTCTCGGGCGTATTAGCCAAAGCTAACTCGAGTTTTAATATAAATGCGGATATTGATTCTATAAACAAGAGTTGCATAGAGATGTAATTGGTAATCGTTACCTACCGATCATACTAAGCCTTGGGCGTATTAGCCAAAGCTAACTCAAGGGTTAGTATGATGTGGATCTTGTCCCACAAGAATTATAGAATTCAGTGGGAGCATCGTTTAATTAAAGGCCTAATTAAATGATTTTTAAAGAATATGATATTTATTTCTACAAATTTTTGTTGTAGATAACCATGACGTCAAATACGAACATTTTCTCTCTGCGATCTGTCCTTAAGAAGGACAAGCTCAACGGAGCAAATTTCCTGGACTGGTACAGGAACCTGAGAATAGTTCTCACCCAAGAACGTAAACTGTACGTTCTGGAGCAGCCCATTCCAGAGGCTCCTCCTGCCACTGCCTCGCGAGCAGACCAAGATGCTTACAAGAAGCATCAAGATGACACATTAGATGTGTCTTGTCTTATGCTCGCAACCATGAACTCTGAACTTCAGAAGCAACATGAGTTGATGAGCGCTTACGATATGGTTGAACATCTTTGTCACCTATATCAAGGACAGGCAAAGCACTGGAAGAGGAACTCCAAAGAATACCTGGAAGATCTTAAGAAGAAGAGAAATAAGATTTCTACTTCAGGTATAAATGTTATAGAAGTCAACCTCTCTATTTCTTCATCGTGGGTATTAGATACCGGATGTGCTTCGCACATTTGTACTAATGTACAAGCGCTAAGGAATAGCAGGGCATTGACGAAGGGTGAGGTAGACCTACGAGTAGGCAATGGAGCACGGGTTGCTGCTATTGCTGTAGGAACTTATCATCTATCTCTGCCCTCTGGGCTAGTACTAGAATTAGACGATTGTTGTTATGTGCCTACCTTGACAAAGAACATAATATCAGTTTCTTGTTTGGACAAGAGAGGATACTCGTTTATAATAAAGAACAAATGTTGTTCCGTCTTTTTAAACGATATGTTCTATTGTAGTGCACCTCTGATAAACGGACTCTACATTCTAGACCTAGAGAGCCCTGTCTATAACATAAATACCAAGAGGATCAAGTCGAATGACTTGAACCAAACTTACCTCTGGCACTGTCGCTTAGGTCATATAAATGACAAGCGCTTATCCCAGCTCCATAAGGATGGTTTGCTGGATTCATTTGATTTTGAATCATATGAGATATGCGAGTCATGCCTACGAGGCAAGATGACCAAGACTCCTTTTAGTGGGCACGGCGAAAGAGCGACTGATTTGTTAGGACTCATACATAGTGATGTATGTGGCCCTTTCAATGTCGCTGCTAGAGGCGGTTATAGATACTTCATCACATTTACTGATGACTTCAGTAGATACGGTTATGTGTACCTGATGACACATAAATCTGAATCCTTTGAAAAGTTCAAAGAATTCAAGAATGAAGTACAGAACCAGCTTGGCAAGAGTATTAAAATACTTCGATCCGATCGAGGTGGAGAATACTTAAGCCATGAGTTTCGTGACTATTTAGCTGAGTGTGGGATTCTATCCCAACTCACTCCTCCTGGAACACCACAGTGGAATGGTGTATCCGAAAGGAGGAATCGTACCCTATTAGATATGGTACGATCTATGATGAGTCACACAGATCTTCCGACATATCTATGGGGATATGCTCTAGACACGGCAGCTTTCATACTCAACCGAGTTCCATCAAAGGTCGTGATAAAGACACCATATAGGATATGGACTGGGAGAGATGCCCAGGTGTCTTTCATGAGGATTTGGGGTTGTGAGGCTTACGTACGACGTCAAGTCTCAGACAAATTAGGACCCAAATCTGACAAGTGCTATTTCATCGGATATCCCAAGGAAACTAAGGGATATTACTTCTACATTCCCAGTCAGCACAAGGTAGTTGTGGCAAAGACTGGGGTCTTTCTAGAAAGGGACTTTGTTTCTAGAAAGACTAGTGGGAGCGCGTTCGATCTTGAAGAAGTTCAAGATGCGAACAATAGCACTAATGCCACGATGGAAATTGAACTGGAACCACAAAGTGTTGTGGATGATGTTGTTCCACAAGGAGTTGAGGAACAACAACCGGTTCATGTAGACATACCTCTTCGCAGGTCTGATAGGGTACGTTGTCAGCCTGAGAGATACTCATTTCTCTTGTCTGACCATGATGACATTGTGCTCATAGAGGATGAGCCTACCACCTATCAAGAAGCTGTGATGAGACCAGATTCTGAGAAATGGCTAGAAGCCATGAGATCCGAAATAGAATCCATGTACACCAACCAAGTATGGACTTTGGTTGATCCACCTGAAGGGGTAAAACCCATTGGGTGCAAGTGGGTCTTTAAGAGAAAGACTGACATGGATGGACTTATCTATAAGGGTCGCTTGGTAGCTAAAGGTTTCAAGCAGATTCATGGTATTGACTATGATGAAACCTTTTCTCCAGTGGCGATGTTTAAGTCCATTCGGATCATGCTTACTATTGCAGCCTACCATGACTATGAGATATGGCAGATGGATGTCAAAACCGCGTTTCTGAATGGAAACCTACTCGAGGATGTGTACATGACACAACCTGAGGGTTTTGTAGATCCACAACATACTAGCAGAGTATGCAAGCTGCATAGGTCCATTTATGGACTAAAGCAAGCTTCTCGGAGCTGGAATCTTCGATTTGATGATGCGATCAAACAGTTTGGTTTCATCAAGAACGAAGATGAGCCTTGTGTCTACAAGAAGGTTGTAGGGGACATAGTTGTCTTCCTCATATTATATGTGGATGACATACTACTCATTGGGAAGGACATCCCTATGCTTCAGTCTGTCAAGACCTGGCTAGGGAGTTGCTTCTCAATGAAGGACTTAGGTGAGGCATCCCGCATTCTAGGGATACAGATCTATAGAGATAGATCTAAGAGATTGCTTGGCCTAAGTCAGAGTACATACATTGACAAGGTACTCCTTCGGTTTGCCATGCAGAACTCCAAGAAGGGATTTCTGCCGATGTCACATGGCGTGAGTCTTTCGAAGACTCAAGGTCCCTCTTCTAGAGAGGAGAGAGACCGCATGGATCAGATCCCTTATGCCTCAACCATAGGATCGATCATGTACGCCATGCTATGTACTCGACCTGATGTCTCGTATGCTTTGAGCATGACGAGCAGATACCAGTCAGATCCAGGTGAAAGTCACTGGATAGCGGTCAAGAATATTCTTAAGTACTTACGAAGGACTAAAGAATATTTCTTGATATATGGAGGCAATGATGAGCTAACTGTAAAGGGTTACAGTGATGCCAGCTTCCAGACCGATCAGGATGATTACCGATCGCAGTCAGGGTTCGTATTTTGCATTAATGGTGGTGTTGTCAGCTGGAAGAGTTCGAAGCAGGATACAGTAGCTGATTCTACAATAGAAGCCGAGTACATTGCTGCATCAGAGGCAGCAAAGGAGGCAGTTTGGATCCGCAAGTTCATCACTGAACTTGGGGTGGTTCCTAGCATCGCTGACCCAGTTGAGCTCTATTGTGACAACAATGGAGCTATAGCACAGGCGAAGGAACCTCGCTCACACCAGCGGACCAAGCACATACTACGGCGCTTCCATCTCATTCGAGAGATTATCGATAGAGGAGATGTGAAGATTTGCAGAGTACATACAGAGGCTAACATCGCAGATCCCTTGACCAAGGCTTTGGCACAGAGGAAGCATGATGGTCACACTAGGTCTTTAGGCCTTAGAGCCTATACTGATTGGCACTAGTGCTAGTGGGAGATTGTTAGTTAGAGCCCTAGAGCCAATCATTTGATGATTCTATGGACTCATGTATATCATATTCTTGTATATTAATAAAGGCTTTTGTTTGGTTATTATACTTATTTATATTAGTGCCAAATAAACTAAGTATAATAGCGTCCTTGAGTAGAAGGTTCATACCTATATCAATCGATTAGTTGAATCGATAGTGAGATGATATAGGGAACACTACTCTAAATCATTCCTAGTCGAGTATTAACATTCAGGGACAATGTTAATACAATAAGACTAGCATGTAGGTCAACTCGATGACTTGATCTCACAAGTCATGGATATAGAGATATCAAGCTGACACATGGGTATGCATTAGAGAATGTATACTGAATGACCCGCCATGAGAAAGTATCATGGATCGTTATATGAGTGTCATATACTTTCTCATGTGGCTATTAGTATGACTATTAGTCCTTAGACCTGAAGTCACCATGGATCCCTACATAAGGAGTTATGTACTTTGGTTTCGTCAAACGTCACCCGTAACTGGGTGGACTATAAAGGCGATTACTGGGTATATAACGAATTATGTAGAGGGATGTGAGTGATGTAGATGGGATCTATCCCTCCCATATGACGGGAGCGACATCGGTATTCTTGATAGAGTGAGACCACTAAGTGCATGGCCATGCCCAAATGAGTCAACATTAGATGTTGAGCTCATTTGATCGAGTGAGTCTACTTGGAGTTCAAGATTTAGATTGATTAGAGGATGACACGGTCTATGCCTCACATTGATCAATCTAGATGTCTAGGATAGAAGGACACTTGTCATTATTTTGTGAGTAGTCACAATTGGTAGTCACAAGGTGATGTCGGATCTCGACATTCTTGTAACTTGGGTAGTAATGATGTGTTGCTAGATACCGCTCATTACTTATGCTCCTAAATGGGTTTAGGGCATTGCCAACGTTACAAGAACCTATAGGGTCACACACTTAGGACAATTAGGTGGAGATTAGGTTCATTTGATGAACCAAGAGGATTAGATTCATTTGATGAATCAAATTGGATTAAGAGTAATCCTAATTGGGCTAACTTGAGTTCGACTCAAGTTGATTCATGTGTTAAATGAGTCTAATTTAGATTTTGACTCATTGAATCAATTCAATTTAATGAATTAGATTCATTATATTAAGTTGGCTCGAATCAAATGGTTGGATTAGATCCACCATGGTAGAGATTGAGTCAAGTTTGACTTGACTTGAGAAGGAAGACCAAAGGTCAATTTTGACTTGACCTTTTGCCACCTCATTGGTGAGTTGGCATTAGGTGGACCAATAATGATGTTCCACATCATCATGGGTGCCACCTTATGGAAGTTACAAAGCCACTCTCTTAATGGTTTCATATTAATTGCAATTAATGCAATTAATTGGTAATGTTTCATATTAATTGCAATTAATGCAATTAACTGGTGAGATTTTGAAAGTGGCCGACCACTTGGTTTTTGGGTGAGAATTTGATTTTTTCATTCAAGTGGTGTAACTTCTTCTTCTTCCTTGTGTTCTTCCTCTCTAGCTCTCCCTCTCCCTCTCCTCCTCCCTTGGCCGAACCTTACCAAGGTGCTAGCACACCTTTGTGTGAGGTTTTCTCCATCTAAGTTGTCCGTGTGGATACTTCTAGAGGACCGGCGCTTGACGGTCTTGAGATCCGGCAACACCTTGGAAGAGCGGGATTCGCGTAGGGCGCGCATCAAGGGTAAGCACTTTCTCCTCGTAGATCTAAGTAGTAGATCAGTTTTTGAACTCGTACAAGAAATAGTTTTTCGAATTTTGTATACGAATCTTTGCACGGATCTACGGCTTTGGGCCCTTCGGGGTTTCCGCGACGCGAAAAAGCGGTTTTCGCGGCTCGAAGAATCCAACATAAAACTCATAGGGTGTAAGTGGGTCTTTAAGAGAAAGACTGACATGGATGGACTTATCTATAAGGGTCGCTTGGTAGCTAAAGTCTTCAAGCAGATTCATGGTATTGACTATGATGAAACCTTTTCTCCAGTAGCAATGTTTAAGTCCATTCGGATCATGCTTGCTATTGCAGCATACCATGACTATGAGATATGGCAGATGGATGTCAAAACCGCGTTTCTGAATGGAAACCTGCTTGAGGATGTGTACATGACACATCCTGAGGTTTTGTAGGTCCATAGCATATTGGCAGAGTATGCAAGCTGCATAGGTCCATTTATGGACTAAAGCAAGCTTCTCGGAACTGGAATCTTCGATTCGATGATGCAATCAAACAGTTTGGTTTCATCAAGAATGAAGATGAACCTTGTGTCTACAAGAAGGTTGTAGGGGGCATAGTTGTCTTCCTCATATTGTATGTGGATGACATACTACTCATTGGGAAAGATATCCCTTTGCTTCAGTCTGTCAAGACCTGGCTAGGGAGTTGTTTCTCAATGATGGACTTAGGTGAAGCATCCCGCATTCTAGGGATACAGATCTACATAGATAAATCTAAGAGATTGCTTGGCCTAAGTCAGAGTACATACATTGACAAGGTACTTCTTCGGTTTGCCATGCAGAACTCCAAGAAGGGATTTCTGCCGATATCACATGGCGTGAGTCTTTCGAAGACTCAAGGTCCCTCTTCTAGAGAGGAGAGATACCACATGGATCAGATCCCTTATGCCTCAGCTATAGGATTTATCATGTATGCCATGCTATGTACTCGTCCTGATGTCTCGTATGCTTTGAGCATGACGAGCAGATACCAGTCAGATCCAGGTGAAAGTCACTGGATAGCGGTCAAGAATATTCTTAAGTACTTAAGAAGGACTAAAGAATATTTCTTGATATATGGAGGCAATGATGAGCTAGCTGTAAAGGGTTTACAGTGATGTCAGCTTCCAGACCGACCAGGATGATTATCGTTTGTAGTCGGGGTTCGTGTTTTGCATAAATGGTGGTGTTGTGAGATGGAAGAGTTCGAAGCAGGACACAGTTGTTGATTCTACAACAGAGGCCGAGTATATCGCTGCATCAGAGGCAGCAAAGGAGGCAGTTTGGATCCGCAAGTTCATCATTGAACTTGGGGTGGTTCCTAGCATCGCTGGCCCCATTGAGCTCTATTGTGACAACAATGGAGCTATAGCACAGGCGAAGGAACCTCGCTCACACCAGCAGACCAAACACATACTACGGCGCTTCCATCTCATTCGAGAGATTATCGAGAGAGGAGATGTGAAGATTTGCAGAGTACCCACAGAGGCTAACATCGCAGATCCCTTGACCAAGGCTTTGGCACAGAGAAAGCATGATGGTCACACTAGGTCATTGGGGCTTAGAGCCTACACTGATTGGCACTAGTGCTAGTGGGAGATTGTTAGTTAGAGCCCTAGAGCCAATCATTTGATGATTGTATTATGGACTTGTTGTATCATATTCTTATATAAATAAAGGTATTTGTTTTTGGTTATTATACTTACTTGTATTGGTGCCAAATAAACTAAGTATAATAGCGTCCTTGAGTAGAAGGTTCTTACCTATATCAATCGATTGGTTGAATCGATAGTGAGATGATATAGGGAACACTACTCTTAATCATTCTTAGTCGAGTATTAACATTCAGGGACAATGTTAATGCAATAAGACTAGCATGTAGGTCAACTCGATGACTTGATCTCACAAGTCATGGATATAGAGATATCAAGTTGACACATGGGTATGCATTGGAGAATGTATACTGAATGACCCGCCATGAGAAAGTATCATGGATCGTTATATGAGTGTCATATACTTTCTCATGTGGCTATTAGTATGACTACTAGTCCTTAGACCTGAAGTCACCATGGATCCCTACATAAGGAGTTATGTACTTTGGTTTCGTCAAACGTCACCCGTAACTGGGTGGACTATAAAAGCGATTACTGGGTATGTAACAAATTATGTGGAGGGATGTGAGTGATGTAGATGAGATCTATCCCTCCTACATGACGGGAGTGACATCAGTATTCTTGATAGAGTGAGACCACGAAATGCATGGCCATGCCCAAATGAGTTAATATGAGATATTGAGCTCATTTGATTTAGTGAGTCTACTTGGAGTTCAAGATTTAGATTGGTCAGAGGATGACAGGTCTATGCCTCACATTGATCAATCTAGATCTCTAGGATAGGACACTTGTCATATATTGTGAGGAGTCACAATTAGTAGTCACAAGGTGATGTTGGATCTCAACATTCTTGTAACTTGGGTAGTAATGATGTGTTGCTAGATATCGCTCATTACTTATGCTCCTAAATGGGTTTAGGGGCATTGCCAATGTTACAAGAACCTATAGGGTCACACACAAAGGACAATTAGATGGAGATTAGGTTCATATGATGAACCATGAGAATTAGATTCATGTGATGAATCAAATTGGATTAAGAGTAATCCTAATTGGGCTAATTGAGTTGGACTCAAATTGATTCATGTGTTCAATGAGTCTAATTTAGATTATGACTCATTGAATCAATTTAATTAAATGAATTAGATTTATTATATTAAATTGGCTTGAATTAAATGGTTGGATTAGATCAACCATGAAAGTGATTAAGTCAAGTTTGACTTGACTTGAGAGAAAGAGGAAGAGTCAACTTTTACTTGACTATTTGCCACCTCAATTGTGAGTTGGCATTAGGAGGACTAATGATGATGTGCCACATCATCATAGTTGGCACATGTGTGTGCCACCTCATGGAGGTTACAAGTCCTCTCTTTAATGGCCTCCACATTTAATGAAAAGGAGTTACACCCCTTAATGTGGCCGACCACATTTGTAGTAAATGAAAATTTTGATTTTTCATTCAAGGCTCATTCAACTCTCATCTTCTTCCTTGCTCCAATTCTTCTCTCCCTCTCCTCTCCATTGCCGAGACCTTCTTGGAGTGCTAGCACACTCTAAGGTTCTCCCTCCATCGATTTGTTCGTGTGGATACTTCTAGAGGGTTGTCTACTTTGACAATCTTGAGATCCGACACCTTGGACGAGCGGGATTTGCGAAAGGCGCGCATCAAGGGTAAAACTCTTACTCTAATGTAGATATAGAGTTTGTAAACTCGTACTCGTAGGTTTTTCAAAATTTTATTCTTCGTACGAATTCGGTGGCGGAGGTTTCGGGGTTTCCGCGACGCGAAAAAGCGATTTTCGTGGCCCGAAAGACTCAACAGATTCAAAGGGGAAAGCCTAGTGGAATACACTACCCTTCTACAAAGGAGTGATTTCAATTAAGTATAGGTAAGTATAATCTCACTAGTATAAATGCACTCACACCAGCATACAACTATACTGCTTATAATATTAGTGACCTATAGTCATGAGCCTATAACATAAACTCATGAACATAAGCAATAGGCCTAAATAACAACAAGGGTATATTAGAATACTCAATTATCTTACACTACAATATGAAATAATAAACAAAGGTTTAGCAAGATGCTTGATATCCTATACTATGATATAATCATCCTAACAATAAATACAGAGTCAAATCATCTACTAAGGAGTCTAGCAGAATATCTAATATCTTACACTATGGTATGGTAATATCATGCATATCCATAAACACAATCATGAATATTAAACATAACAGCATAGCTATGAATAATAGGTCAACATATAAGGATAAACAATAATGTATCAAACTCAGGAATGATATAGGACAAACTTAAGGTAAACAAGAAACTGCGACCTCATCAAAACATGGTAGTAACCAATCATGCACTATAATCAAATCTATCAAGAAGATAATTCGAATCTACCCACCTTGATGTAATGTGCCAAAATCGTCTTTAAGTTCAAAGTCTACCTTGAGCTTGAATCCTAAAAATATAGCATACAGGGAATCTAAGAGTCTATTACTCAATAATCAACCCCTATTGATTAATTAATCAACCCTTCAATTTTTTTATACCTTGATTAATTAATCACCCCACTAATTAATTAATAATTCAATTAATCTAATAATTAGTAAAACTATTTTATTTATAATTACATCATATGTTAATTCATTGATACACCTATCATTTGATTCACATTAATATATCCCTTATCAAATGATTCATTAATCAACTTAACTTAATCCATATTAATCATTCTATTAATCTATCAATGAATCACTAAATCAAACTTAGTTAATTCAATCAAACAACTCTATCAGATTCAACATTCTAGTATAATCTTGATTAACAGAAATTAATCAGTTAAACTTAGATTAACAAAATTACTTCAATTAAAATTCTAAATGGATTAAATTAAGGTTTACCCTAATTTGTCGTTTCTTCTCTGGCAACAGCAGAGGTCGCCTCTTGGCAGCTGGTGGTGGAAACAAAGGTGAGATAATAACGACATTATAGGTGATGAGCCGATGATCCCCTCTCATGTCCCTGCAGAGCTTGCCAACGGTGGCAAACAAACAATAGACAATGGACGGCGAATGGCAGTAGCCCATGGCTAGTGGCCTACAACTATGGCCGCATGCCACGTCGGTAGACTGCGACAGTGGTGTGCGGCGATGACACACGATGATGGCGTGTGACCAGGAAAGCCAGACGGTGGCGACGACTTCGGAAGACATCATGGCTGGCTTCGCTGTTACCTGGCAGCAAGGGAGGCAATTGATGTATGCCCAAAGGCTGAAGATAGAAGAGATCAGTTATCACTTCCAGAAGGCCCAATTACAAGACTACGGGCAAAGCGTTTCAAGGAAGCACTAAATGGGCTAATCAAAAAATATTGGGAGGACTATGAGCAAGGAGAACCCAAGATAATCGCAACTGCTAGTCGTGGCCTAATCCATGTAATCGGGCATAACCATCCATGACTGGCCGCGCTTAACGGAAGAACGCTAATAAGCATGCAAAGCATGAGAATTCGTTCATGCATGAAGACTTAAGTATTTTAGATTGTTTAATGAAGCATGCAACTTGGGACTCTAATTGTGCATGCATTTATTTTTTTTGGGTTTCTAGATAGCTTGCATGCGACATGCAACATTGGGACTCTAATTGTGCATGTACTTATCTTGTATTTTCCTTGTTCACTCCCATTATATAAGGGAGGGACATCTTAGTATGAAGCAACTTAGTTTTTGGTGAAAGCGCAAAAAAAAAAAAAAACTGCTTGTGTGAATCGAAGTAAATTGTCTTCAACAATTCTTTTCTTGTTTTCCTTATTCTCAAACTTCTACTCTTTCATTTTCTCTTAAAATTCTTCCATCATAAGTTTCGGTGGTATCTTTTGAATTGCTACATGATATTCTGATTTGTTCTAGAGTTTGATCAAGAACTGAGAGATATCATCAATTGAGAGCTACCACCCAAACGTGAGTTGAGTGCTTGTGAGGTTTTCTTTCATTTTACAGTCATGTCCAACAACTAGGAGAATGGAGCAAATGAGGGGGCTAGGCCACTTCCGAACCTGCAATTACAAGCATTGATGGGGGAGATGCAGCGGATGATGAGGGCGAAATTAAAATCTATCCATGAGAGGTTGGATCGGGTGGAGGATGGGACACCAAGAAGACATCAACAAGACCGTATTACTAGACCACAACGAAGACATGCCCAAGGGATTGATGTCGAAGAAGACGAAGAGGTTATTGTGGAAGACTTTGAGGAGCAAAACTACAATTGAGGCAGGATTGGACATCGAGGAGATAGGAACGGAACTAGAAGAAATAATGATTTAGGAGAGATTAAGATGAAGATTCCAATCTTCCAAGGGAGAAATGACCCAGAAGCTTACTTGGAATGGGAAACTAAGATGGAAATGGTGTTTGACTGTCATGAATTCTCAGAGTTTAAAAAGGTGAAGTTAGCTGCCAGTGAATTCACTGATTATGCTATTGTTTGGTGGGATCAAGTGGTGATGACTCGGAGAAGAAACAGAGAGTAACCTGTGTCCACTTGGGAGGAGATGAAAGTGCTTATGAGAAGGAGGTTTGTACCTAGCCATTATTATAGAAGCTTATATCAGTGGCTTCAAAGGTTATCTCAAGGCTCCAAAAGTGTGGATGAATATTTCAAGGAGATGGAGTTGTCCATGATCTGAGCTAATGTCAATGAAGATCGGGAAGCCACTATGGCTAGGTTTTTACATGGTTTAAACCCAGAAATTGCTGATATTGTTGAAGAGTAACTCTTCTTTTTCTCTTTTCTCTCTCATTTTTATTTGATCCTCACAAACCTCCCTAGGTGATAACGGTACAAGTGTGACTTTGTGAGAATTGTGGACAAAAGAGAACTTGTTGGAAACTCCATCATGGTGAGCTCACCTATCAAACTGCCAAGGTCTTCCAAGAAGAATGTGGCTTGACTCCTTAGGCATAATATCACATAGAACTTGATCTTCATATTTGCCAATGGAGAAATTAATCAACACTTGCTGGTTCACTACCAATTCACCACTATTACTTAGCCGTTGGAGTTTATATGGTCTTGCATGTGGTGTAGTCTTGAGGTTGAGTTTGGTGACCAACCTAGTGCTTGCCACATTAGTACAACTTCCACCATCAATGATCATAGAGCATGTCTTACCTTGAATAAGGCAGCGGGTATGAAAAATATTTTTTCTTTGGTCCTCCTCATGCACCTTGGCTTGGCTTCCCAATAATCTCCTAACCACCACGAGATCTCCATCTTACGCACAGGCTGCTCCATCATTTTCCTCATCGCTTGAGGAAGAGGAATGAGAAGAAATTTCTTCTCCAAAATGCCTACCATGCCGTGATACCCATCACTATCTCGATCACATGTTGTTGTTGAATCTGCCAAAGTAGAGCAACACATATTATCTTGGTAGGGTGCGGAGGGGCAATCTTGGTCCCGCCTATCAACGCCTGGGCAAGTACAAACTCAATCAGATTGAGTAAAACTAGTTAAACTCAATTGGATCGGGTTTAACTATAGGCATTTTCTAATGGTTGATAGATAGGTCAAAATCACATTTATATTAACTCTTGGGTGATTTAGCCAAAGCTAACTCAAGTTTTAATATACATGCGGATCTTGATCCTATAAACAAGAGTTGCATAGAGATGTAATTGGTAATTAGTTACCTATCGATCATACTAAGTCTTGGGCAATTTAGCCAAAGCTAACTCCAGGCGTAGTATGATGTGGATCTTGTCCCGCATGAATTATAGCTAGTTTGTTAGAATCTAGTAGGTGTGGTTTGACCACATCCATGACTTGATTTTACAAAAGTTCTATAATTCAGTGGGAGCATCATTTAGTTAAAGGCCTAATTAAATGATTAGTGGAATATGATATTTATTTTCTGCATTTTCTGTTGTAGATTGTCATGTCGTCAAACACGAACACCTTCTCCCTGCGTTCTGTCCTTGATAAGGACAAGCTCAATGGAGCTAATTTCCTGGACTGGTACAGGAACCTGAGACTTTTTCTCACTCAGGAAAGGAAACTGTACGCCCTGGAGACGCAAATTCCCGAGGCACCTCCTGTCACTGTCACACGAGCTGACCGTGATGCTTATAAGAAGCATCAAGATGACACATTCGATATGTCCTTTCTCATGATCGC
This sequence comes from Zingiber officinale, assembly GCF_018446385.1. Taxonomy (NCBI): domain Eukaryota; kingdom Viridiplantae; phylum Streptophyta; class Magnoliopsida; order Zingiberales; family Zingiberaceae; genus Zingiber; species Zingiber officinale. Next base: position 24,978 of record NW_024589924.1, on the reverse strand, counting down.
GACCATGAACTCTGAGCTTCAGAAGCAACATGAGTTGATGGGTGCTTATGATATGGTTGAACATCTTCGTCAACTAAATCAAGGACAAGCTAGGCACAAGAGATTCGAGATCTCTAAGGCACTGTTTCAGTGCAAGATGCAAGACGGAACTCCCGTAGGTCCATATGTACTCAAGATGATTGGGTACATAGAAAACCTACTGAGGTTGGGATTTCCCCTTGGCTAAGAGCTGGCCACTGACTTGATCTTGCAATCCTTGCCAGAGAGCTACAGTCAATTTGTCATGAATTACAACATGAACGAAATTGACAAGTCACTGCCCGAGCTGCTTAGCATGTTGAGAACTGTTGAGCTCAACCTTAAGAAGGTTAAGCCCAACTCCGTTTTGATGGTACAAAAAGATAAGGGCAAGGGCAAGCCTAAAGGTAAGGGAAAGTCCCAAGCCAAGGGCAAAGGAAAGGCACAGAAACCCAAAGGAGGGGTCACCAAGGATGCTACCTGCTTCCACTGCGGTCAGACCGGGCATTGGAAGAGGAACTGCAAAGTTTACCTAGAAGATCTTAAGAAGAAGAGAAGTGAGACTTCTACTTCAGGTATATATGTTATCGAAGTTAATCTATCTATTTCTTCATCATGGGTATTAGATAACGGATGTGCTTCTCACATTTGTACTAATGTGCAGGCGTTGAGAAATAGCAAGACATTGACGAAGGGTGAGGTGGACCTAAGAGTAGGCAATGGAGCACAGGTTGCTACTGTCGCTGTAGGGACTTACTTGTTGGGTTTTTCAGGCCGCAAAAATCATTTTTTGCATTACGGAAACCCCGAAATTCCCATGCCACGGATCCGTGTGAAGAAATAAAATTTCATAAAAACTTTCACGTACGAGTTTTCTAACCTAGATCTACTTTAGATCTACAAGATACGAATTAACCCTTGATGCGAATCCCTTCGCTTAATCCCGCTCGTCAAAGGCTAGCCGGATCTCGAGAGTATCAAAATAGATACTCCTCTATGTGTATCCACACAAGCAAGAGATGGAGAAGAAATCTTAAGTGTGCTAGCACTCCAAGAAGTCTCGGCCAAAGAGGAGGAGAGGGAGAGAAGAAACCTAGAGAGGAAGAAGAAGAAATGAATGAGAATGAATTCTCACCTTGTGTAACTCCCAAGTGGCCGGCCACTTTAGGCTTATAAACTCCCATGGAATATCAAGAGTCAAGTCTCTTGATCTCCTCCATGAGGTGGCATTTGGTCAAGTCAAACTTGACCAAATGAAGAAGCCTTGATGATGTGGCATTGGTCAAGTCATAGTCAAGTCAAAACTTGACTCTTCCTCTTCCTACTTAAGTCAAGTCAAACTTGACCACTTCTCTCCCTTGGTTGATCTAATCTAACCATTGGTTCAAATCAATTTTAATTTAATGAATCTCTATTCATTGAATTAAATTGACTCAATGAGTCTAAGTCCAAATTAGACTCATCTAATACATGAACTAAATTGAGTCCAACTCAATTAGCATAATTTGGATTACTCTTAATCCAATTTGGTTCATCACATGGACCTAATCCTTTAGGTTCATCAAATGAACCTAATCTCCATCTAATTGCCCATTTGTGTGTGACCCTATAGGTTCTTATAACGTTGGCAATGCTCCTAAACCCATTTAGAAGCATAAGTAATGAGCGGTATTTAGCAACACATCATTACTACCCAAGTTATAAGAATGTTGAGATCCAAAATCACCTTGTGACTACTAATTGTGACACTTCACAATATCTGACAAGTGCTCTTCTATCCTTGACATATAGATTGATTAATATGAGGCATAAACCGTGTCATCCTCTAATCAATCTAAATCTTGAATCCCAAGTAGACTCACTCAATCAAATGAGCTTAACATCTCATATTGACTCATTTGGGCATGGCCATGCACTTAGTGGTCTCACTCTATCAAGAATATCGATGTCTCTCCCGCCATATAGGAGGGATAGATCCCATCTACATCACTCACATCCCTCCGCATAATTTGTTACATACCCAGTAATCGCCTTTATAGTCCACCCAGTTACGGGTGACGTTTGACGAAGCCAAAGTATGTAACTCCTTCTGTAGGGAACCATGGTGACTTCAGGTCCAAGGACTAGTAGTCATACTAATAGCCACATGATAAAGTATATGACACTCATATAACGATCAATGATACTTTCTCATGGCGGGTCATTCAGTATACATTCTCTAATGCATACCCATGTGTCAACTTGATATCTCCATATCCATGACTTGTGAGATCAAGTCATCGAGTTGACCTACATGCTAGTCTCATCGCATTAACATTGTCCCTGAATGTTAATACTTGACTAGGAATGATTAAGAGTAGTGTTCTCTATATCATCTCACTATCGATTCTATCAATCGATTGATATAGGTAAGAACCTTCTATTCAAGGACACTATTATACTTAGTTATTTGGCACCAATACAAGTAAGTATAATAACCAAAAACAAATGCCTTTATTTATATATAAGAATATGATACAACGAGTCCATACAACAATCATCAAATGGTTGGCTCTAGGGCTCTAACTAACAATCTCCCACTAGCACTAGTGCCAATCAGTGTGACCATCATGCTTTCTTTGTGCCAAAGCCTTGGTCAAGGGATCTGCGATGTTAGCCTCTGTGGGTACTCTGCAAATCTTCACATCTCCTCTCTCGATAAATCTCTCGAATGAGATGGAAGCGCCGTATTATGTGTTTGGTCCGCTGGTGTGAGCGAGGTTCCTTAGCCTGTGCTATTGCTCCATTGTTGGCACAATAGAGCTCTATAGGATCAGCTATGCTAGGAACCACCCCAAGCTCAGTAATGAACTTGCGGATCCAAACTGCCTCCTTTGCTGCTTCTGATGCAGCAATATACTCGGCCTCTGTTGTAGAATCAGTGACTGTGTCCTGCTTCGAACCCTTCCAGCTCACAGCACCACCATTTATGCAAAACACAAACCCTGACTGCGATCGATAATCATCCTGGTTGGTTTGGAAGCTGGCATCACTGTAACACTTTACAGCTAGCTCATCATCGCCTCCATATATCAAGAAATATTCTTTAGTCCTTCTCAAGTACTTAAGAATATTCTTGACTGCTATCCAGTGACTTTCACCTGGATCTGACTGGTATCTGCTCGTTATGATCAAATCATACGAGACATCAAGACGAGTACATAGCATGGTGTACATGATAGATCCTATGGCTGAAGCATAAAGGATCTAATCTATGCGGTCTCTCTCCTCTCTAGAAGAGGGACCTTGAGTCTTTGAAAGACTCACACCATGTGACATCGGCAGAAATCCCTTCTTGGAGTTCTGCATGGAAAACCAAAGTAGTACCTTGTCAATGTATGTACTCTGACTTAGGCCAAGCAATCTCTTAGATCTATCTCTATAGATCTGTATCCCTAGAATGCGGGATGCTTCACCTAAGTCCTTCATTGAGAAACAACTCCCTAGCCAAGTCTTGACAGACTACAGCAAAGGGATGCCTTTCCCAATGAGTCATCCACATACAATATAAGGAAGACAACTGTGTTCCCTACAACCTTCTTGTAGACACAAGGTTCATCTTCATTCTTGATGAAACCAAACTGTTTGATTGCATCATCGAATTGAAGATTCTAGCTCCGAGAAGCTTGCTTTAGTCCATAAATGGACCTATGCAGCTTGCATACTCTGCCAGTATGCTGTGGATCTACAAATGTGTCATGTATACATCCTCAAGCAGGTTTCCATTCAGAAAAACGGTTTTGACATCCATCTGCCAGATCTCATAATCATGGTACGCCGCAATAGTAAGCATGATCCGAATGGACTTAAACATCGCTACTGGAGAAAAGGTTTCATCATAGTCAATACCATGAATTAGCTTCAAACGTTTAGCTACCAAGCGACCCTTATAAATAAGTCCATCCATGTCAGTCTTTCTCTTAAAGACCAACTTACACCCAATGGGTTTGACCCCTTCAGGTGTATCAACCAAAGTCCATACTTGGTTAGTGTACATGGATTCCATCTCGGATCTCATGGCCTCTAGCCATTTCTCGGAATCTGGACTCATCACAGCTTCCTGATAGGAGGTAGGCTCATCCTCAATGAGCACAACGTCATCATGGTTAGACAAGAGAAATGAGTATCTCTCAGGCTTACGACGTACCCTATCTGATCTGCGAAGAGGCAAGTCTACTTGAACTGGTTATGGTTCCTCAACTCCTTGAGGAACAACATCATCCACAACACTTTGTGGTTCCAGTTCAACTTCCATCGAGGCTTCAGTGCTATGGTCCATATCTTGAACTTCTTCAAGATCGAACGTACTCCCACTAGTCTTTCTAGAAACAAAATCCCTTTCTAGAAATACCCCAGTCTTAGCCACAACTACCTTGTGTTGACTGGGAATGTAGAAGTAATATCCCTTCATTTCCTTGGGATATCTAATGAAATAGCACTTGTCGGATTTGGGTCCCAGTTTGTCCGAGACTTGACGTCTAACGTAAGCCTCACAACCCCAAATCCTCATAAAAGACACCTGGGCATCTCTCCTAGTCCATATCCTATATGGTGTCTTTATTACAGCCTTAGATGGAACTCGGTTGAGAATGAAGGCTGCTGTGTCTAGAGCATAGCCCCAAAGATACATAGGAAGATCTGTGTGACTCATCATAGACCGTACCATATCTAATAGGATACGATTCCTCCTTTCAGATACACCATTCCACTGTGGTGTTCCAGGAGGAGTGAGTTGAGATAGAATCCCACACTCAGCTAGATAGTCACGAAACTCATGGCTAAGGTATTCACCACCTCGATTTGATCAAAGTATCTTAATACTCTTGCCAAGCTTGTTTTGTACTTCATTCTTGAATTCTTTGAACTTTTCAAAGGATTCTGACTTATGTGTCATCATATACACATAACCATATCTACTGAAGTCATCAGTAAATGTAATGAAGTACCTATAACCACCTCTACCAGTGACATTGAAAGGGGCACATACATCACTATGTATAAGACCTAACAAGTCAGTCGCTTTCTCACTGTGCCCACTAAAGGGAGACTTGGTCATCTTGCCTAGAAGGCATGACTCGCATGTCTCATATGATTCAAAATCAAATGAGTCCAGCAAACCATCTTTATGGAGCTGGGATAAGCGTTTGACATTTATATGACCTAAGCGACAATGCGAGAGATAGGTTTGGTTCATGTCATTTGACTTGAACCTCTTGGTACTTATGTTATAGATAGGGTTTTCAAGGTCTAGAATGTAGAGTCCGTTCATCAGAGGTGCACTACAATATAACATATCATTTAAATAAACCGAACAACATTTGTTCTTTATTATAAATGAAATACCTTTCTTGTCCAAACAAGAAACTGAAATTATGTTCTTAGTTAAAGTAGGCAAATAACAACATTTATCTAATTCTAATACAAGCCCAGAAGTTAGAGATAGATGATAAGTTCCTACAGCAACAGTAGCAACCCGTGCTCCATTGCCTATGCGTAGGTCCACCTCGCCCTTCGTCAATGCCCTGGTATTTCTCAACGCTTGCACATTAGTACAAATGTGAGAAGCACATCCGGTATCTAATACCCATGATGAAGAAATAGATAGATTGACTTCTATAACATAGATACCTGAAGTGGAAGTCTCACTTCTCTTCTTCTTAAGATCTTCCAGGTACACTTTACAGTTCCTCTTCCAGTGCCCGGTCTGACCGCAGTGGAAGCAGGTAGCATCCTTGGCGACCCCTCCTTTGGGTTTCAGTGCCTTGCCTTTGCCCTTGGCTTGGGACTTTCCCTTACCTTTAGGCTTGCCCTTGCCTTTGCCCTTTTGCACCATCAAAATGGAGTTGGGCTTAACCTTCTTAAGGTTGAGCTCAGCAGTTCTTAACATGCTAAGCAGCTCAGGCAGTGGCTTGTCAATTTCGTTCATGTTATAATTTAGAATGAATTGACTATAGCTATCTGGCAAGGATTGCAAGATCAGATCAGTGGCCAGCTCTTGGCCAAGTGGGAATCCCAACCTCTGTAGGTTTTCTATGTACCCAATCATTTTGAGTACATATGGGCCTACGGGAGTCCCATCTTGCATCTTGCACTGAAACAGTGCCTTAGAGATCTCGAATCTCTCGTGCCTCGCTTGTCCTTGATATAGTTGACGAAGATGTTCAACCATATCATAAGCGCCCATCAACTCGTGTTGCTTCTGAAGCTCAGAGTTCATGGTCGCGAGCATAAGACATGACACATCTAATGCGTCATCTTGATGCTTCTTGTAAGCATCACGGTCAGCTCGCGTGGCAGTGGCAGGAGGTGCCTCCGGAATGGGCTGCTCCAGAACGTACAGTTTACGTTCTTGTGTGAGAACGATTCTCAGGTTCCTGTACCAGTCCAGGAAATTTGCTCCGTTGAGCTTGTCCTTCTCAAGGACGGAACGTAGGGAGAAAGAGTTCGTATTTGACGTCATGGTTATCTACAATTTTTCGGAGCTCGTATGGATGAGTTGACGGGGATAAAAATGGGGTCCAGAAAAGCCTGTTTAGGCTATCCATTTAAGCGAGGAAAAGTTTATATATTTAATTTTTTTTCTTTTTCCTTATTTTTTTATTTCCCGTTTTCTTTATTTCCTCCGCTTCTTTCCCCGTGCACCCGACGCCGAACCCACGCGTGCCCGAAACCTTCTTCCCTTGCCCTAACCGGCGCCGACGCCTCTCTTCTCCTATCTCTTCTTCTCCTCTGCCGACGTCGACCTCCTTCCCCTGTGCCCTAGCCGCCGGCGACACACGGAGCAGCGCTGACAGCCGATGCCCTTTCTGCCGTGAGATTTCGATCACTGGCCGCCGGCTCTCGGTCCCCGATCGCGACCTCGCCGGCCTTTCCTTCTCCTTTTCTTCGAGCGCCGGCCACCAGGTCCACCGGGCTCTAGCCGCGTCACCGAGCCTCACCTGATCTTGCGCCGCCGTTGCCACCCACAGCCGACTGGCACAGTGTGTCCACCGCGCAACCTAGTTCTTCCTCTCCTCCGTGCGCTACCCTGAAACCCACCGCCAGATCCAATGTACCGACCGCAGCCCTTAGTGCCCTAACCGCCACGGTCAGAGAGGTTCTGTGGGTTCTTCAGCAAGGAGGAAGCTGTCGACACCGAGTTGAGGTAAGTTGCGGCTGAGAACAGATTTGGTAGGAAATGTAGTTTGCATTTTCTGTATAGGTTTGTAGAAATTAGGTAATGGTTGGTTTGTAATCGTCACCGCTTGATCCGACCTTTTGATACCTTTCGATCCGATGATTTCAGTAGGTTGTGCTGTTTTGGTGGATCTGGAAGTTGGGGTGTTGTGGGCTGCTCTTTGGTCCAGCAGCCACTCCTTTTGGCAGTAGATCAGTGACCACGACTGGGATATTGAGGTAAGGTTTAGGGTTTTGAGCTTCGTGTAGATTGATTATGTTTATGTTGGGAATAGGTAGATTGGATTAGCTTTAGACTTTTAATCTAATGTTATGATTAGGGTTAAAGGAAATTAACCCTAGTTAATTGTTGGATTTAATTTAGGAAGGTTGAGATTTATGGTTTAGGGTTTTTCCCTAAAATTGTTCTTAAGGATTTTTATTTAGCTATTCGTTTAATTTGTAGCTAAATAAAAATGTATGATTGGTATTACAGGACCTTGACGCGAGACGAGTATCTCGACGTCGTATTCGGACCATTTTATTAGAGGCGGGTACTTTTGACTTATTGTCTTTGATATGCTTAGTAATGAAATTAACATGTTGCATTAATTGTGTTTCTTATTTGTTTCGGTTAATCACTGCCCAATACATGTTACCTGTTTGATTGGTTGTTTATTTGCATCTCGTATTGATCTCGTACCTGATTTTTCATGATCATGGGTAGTGATATAACCATGTTTCACATGTTCAGGACCTAGGTTTGATACCTTATTGATCAGTATGTCTTGATATGATTTATTCATGATGGTGCCCATTGTTATATGTCCAGAGGTTGGTTTAGTATATTACCATGCTTAGTGACATGCACCATTTGCATGATCGCATGCTGTGCGATAGATTGCTCCATTATTGTTGAGCACATTGCCAGTTTCATCACTGTTCGGTGCTCCGTTGTGACGCTCATGGGTAGCGTGACACAGCGTGGTAGCACGTCAGTTTGGCTCTTCCGGTGCTCCGTTGGTCCGCTCATGGGTAGTGTGACGCAGCGTGTAGCACGTTAGAGATCCCTCCCCGTCATAGCGTACCGGGAGATGAGAGCATTTCGCTCCCCCATTTATGATTTGGGGTAGGAGTACGTGTGTACTCCGACAGCATCCCGTCCACTCGGTCACTCATCAGGGGTAGTGATGCAGAGTGCACGGTTGTCACAGCTCTACCCACTCGGTCCCACTTTTGTTGTGAGTTGGCTGACTGGCGTCAGGGGTGACCATGACATTGGCATCATATGCATGATGCATTTATTGTTTGTGATTGTGTTTGCTGCATTTATATGCTGCATATTGTTTGGATACCTATGTTTGACATGCATACAGGTCTTCTATACCTTTCGGACTGTTTGTCCTTATACCGGGTCCTGGTTAGTACAGATTCTCTCCTGTCTACTTCGGTTTGCATTTATCTTTATTTTTATCAGGAGACTGTACGCATGATTAGTGCTAGGTGTTATTTCTTTACTTTGCATATCAATTGTACCTGCTGAGTGTTGGACTCACCCCGCCTCCATTGTTGTTATATTTCAGGATGATGCTGTCAAGAGAGAGTTCTAGTTGCTGGTCCCCTGAAGACCCGAAGACTTACGGATCTACTGGTTTTGTTTGTTTCCTTTTTGACTATGTTATAGACTTGGTTTGTTTGGATACTTGGACTTTGTATGGATTTTGAGATGTTGATGGATTTTTGGTATGATTTGGATTTTATTCTACTACATGCCTGCCTGGACGGCAGAAGAGGTAAGTTCGTCGGATTTGAGCTTTACGAGTGTAGTTGAGTAGGGTGGATTTCGAGTCAGAGTACTATTGTTCGTGATTACTATTATTAACTGCGTGGTTGTGACAGCCAGAGGCTGAATATCTATATAAACTGCGTGATGATTGTTTTTACTTATTGTTATTATTCCAGCTGCCTGTGGCTGAGGTATATATGTGTTATGTAGAAGTTTCAGATTGTCCACCGTACAGGGGAGATGCTGCCGAAATTTTCTCGGACAGGGACTGGTATCAGAGCACAGGTATACGATCTTTTGTTTTCATATTTTTGATGTTTGGGATAACCTGATACCAATTTATTTACTTGGTATCAGAGCGCCAAGTTTGGCGATACTTGTTGGATTTTTGTATTTTGGATTTTCGAGATTTATCTGATACCAATTTATTGGTATCAGAGCAGGTTATGGATACCTACTTTTGGTGTTCTAGATTTTTGGATGTCTATTTCGGTTTATACGGATTTCCGTTATGGTTAAGTTTCGGATTTATATGGAATTCCAGCGATTTTCTCGTTCAGAATTTTGAGGTCAGAAGTTGGGGACTGTACAACGATGGAACATCTCCAGACGGCAAATAGGTATGATGTTTATTTTATGATAGTTAGGACATCTATTAGCACTTTATCTTTATTACCTGTCTGGTTGTTGTAGCCATATTACATGTGATGGGTTAACCACTGATCTTGGTCGACCCTAATAGAGATCAAGGATTATAGTCTCTGTGATTTTTCATATCATACCATCAGTAGTTTTAGCTTCTGTTACTACTATTAGGAGATGGAGGCACATATCAGCCTCTGCTATTGTTAGCTGGGTAATGGATGATACCTATATATTCCTGTGGATTAGCCAGTAGAGTTTTTTTATACTCGTATCTTTTGGATATTAGGGTATCCGATACGATGAAAATTGGTCATTGGAGAGTAATCATGTTTGATCATTATTGAGAATGATTTGAGGTTGAGGGATATTGGGAGATTAGATATTGTGATGTGTTGATTTCTAATGATTTATGAGAGTAAATGTTATGTGGTTGTTTGATGATCTATTAGTGGATAACTATTTTGATGATCTATTATTTGGGTTGTTGTTAATAGTGACATAGTGAGTGTCATGTATGATATTTACAGGTTTGATGTTTATAGTTGGTGATCAGATTATAAATCGGGTGCTAGAGAGTTTATGGTTTAGAGTGCCTATGAGATTTTAATAAATCTGGTTAGTTGTGGTTAGTTAACAGGATGATAAAATTGATATTTGCTTCCTCTGATATTGGACTATGTGGATAAATAATGATTTGATGTTTTGAATGTTAACTTGCTCTCATGGGGAGTACAGACTTATTCATCTGATATTATGTGGGCTGATATTTTTGAGGATAAAAAATGAGAGTGTCTTGATGTTCTTGAATTCTGACTTTATCTTTTGGGTCGTATACCTTTATACATATGATTATTGTGGATTTCTAGTAGATTATACCCGAGTGGTTAGACATACATGTCTGATTGTTTATTGGAGGTATTTGTCAATTAAAAACTATGTTGTGGAATGTGCACATATGTTTGAGTGTTTTATTGGATGTATCTTATCGATCTAATCTGAGTTGTGATATGTGCAGATGTGTTGGGTGTAATATTTGAGGTATCTTGTTTATTATATGATTGTTTTAAGAGTATACTCGTGTCGATTATGATTTGTTGGAAGTATTACGTTGATTATACTCTTGGCATAGGTGTACATATGTCATGTGAGTGTTGTTGAGGTGTATTGTTGATTATACCTATGTTGATATATGCACACGGGTTTGATAGGTATTGTTGGAAGTATCACACTGATTTATACCTATGCTATGAGTGTGTTTGGTGTGTACAAATTGGAGGATTATGTCGATTATACATATGTTGTGTGTGCATGTGTACTAGGTGTATGGTGGGTAGCATCATGATGATTCTACCTATGTTGAATGTAGAATGCTGAGTGTCTACATTATGTTATTGGTTGTATAACCCTGTCAACTAATTCTCCTATTAGTGGGTGACCAACCCACTAGGATGATGATAGAGTTGACTATGGATTTGATTTGTTTACTAGGTTGTTTATACCTTTGGCTGCCCACAGTGATATGTGGTTGAGTGCTCTCGTGCAGCCTCTAGTTGGATAGTTAGGTGCCTTGGACACTTATGGATCGTTTGTGATGGAGCGGAGTTCCCACATATACATATTTCGGATTGCTTGTAGCAGAGCATTGCTCCCATATCTATTGCAGATACATGTTATAGATTATTTATAGTGGAGTGTTACTCCTACATATTGAGGATTTCTTGTGGTAGAGCGTTTCTCCCACATATGTGGTATTTTCTTGTGGTAGAGCGTTGCTCCCACATATGTGGTATTTCTTGTGATGGAGCGTTGCTCTTACACTGGAGGATCTATTCTTTGGTGATTGATATCGATGGTGATCAGATCTGTTTATTGTCGAGGATCTTATGGATTGGGAATGTCTGTGATACGGACATTATGTGTATTGGTTTTACCATTAGGGCTTGCGGAGCCTTAGATGTTTTCATGGACAAGATGATTTGGGTATCCCTAGGATATTGGATCAGAATTCGTTATCGTTATGACGACGTGGTGTTTTATTCCTGATCTGAGGTGTATCACGCACATCATCTTTGCATAGTTCTAGAGATGTTTCGATGGAAACGTCTAGATGTGAAGATCAGTAGTGCGTATTTTGATTGTCTTCTGTGAGATGTTTGAGACACACGGTCACCAATAGGAGTATACCGTGGTTCCACAGGAGATCGAGGTTGTTACCGTTGGGAGTAGACGGAGTCTATAGAAGAGGCTCGCAACTTTCTCTGTTTGGCTCGATATTTCCTGAGATACGTTGAGGGTTTCTCACGGATTGCTATGCTACTTACACACCTGACCAGGAAAGGCGTGAAGTTCACTTGGACTGAGGATGACAAGACCAATTTCTAGGAGCTGAAGTGGAGACTAGTGTCGGCTCCGATTTTTGAATTTTTACCTTCTGGAGAGGACGGATATGTCCTCTGCACCGACGCATCTATTCAGGGTTTGAGCGTTGTTCTGATGCAGCACGATATGGTAGTCTCCTATGCTTCTCGTCGGTTGAAGGAGCATGAGAAAATCTACCCTGTACATAATCTGGGCAAGTCGCCATTATTTTTGCCATGAAGATTTGGCGACATTATTTATATGGTGTTACATTTGAGATTCTCACTGACCATAAGAGTCTCAAATATCTGTTTACTTGGAAGGAACTTAATCTCTGACAGAGGAGATGGATGGAGTTCCTGAAGGATTTTTGATTGTACCATTAGCGATCACCCAAGGAAAGCTAATGTGGTTGCCGATGCGCTTAGCAGGAAGTCCGGAGGGACTTTAGCTTGCCACCGAGTTGTGGTCACAGACTTGATTTAAGGTTTCTCCGGTTTGGGCCTTGAGGGGTAAGGACAGACAGAGCAGGGTACTCTGGTTACCATGGGTGCTCAGTCGTTGATCAGGACGAGGATACGAGAGCCCTAGGCTGCTGATTAGTATTTGCAAGTTATTTACAGCCAGATAGCTTTCGGGTAGCAGACCGAGTGCACACGAGATGAGGAGGGTATTATATACTTCCGAGTCAGATTATGCGTACCTTAGTCTCATCCGGTCTTACAGGAGCTACTTCAAGAAGCTCATCGCTCTCGATTTGCTGTCCACCTAGACGGTACCCATATGTACCAAGATTTGAGGTGTTTCTATTGGTGGAACGACATGAAGGAAGACATCGCAGATTTTGTAGCTAGATGTCTTGTCTGTCAGCAAGTGAAGGCCGAGCACCAGAGACCTGCCGGCTTACTTCAGCAGATTCCTATTCCTGAGTGGAAATGAGAACACATTACTATGAACTTTGTGGTAGGTTTGCCGAGGACACGACGAGACCATGACGCGATTTGGGTAATCGTTGATCGATTAACCAAATCCGCGTACTCGTTAGCGATTCGGAAGACTAATTTCCTGGATCGATTGGTAGATCTATTTTGCCGGAAGATTATCAGATCACGTGGTATTCCGTTGACTATTATTTCAGATAGACCCCCGGTTCACATCTCGTTTTTGATAGAGACTGCAGCAGACCTTGGGCACGTAGCTCTGTTTCAGTACAACTTTCCATCCGCAGACAGATGGACCGTTAGAGCGGACCTTTCAGACTCTAGAGGACTTGCTGAGGTCTTGTGTATTGGATTTTTGGAGGCAGTTGGGAGGACCATTTGCCATTGGTAGAGTTCGCCTACAACAACGGTTTGCATTCGACTATCCAAATGCCACCGTTGAAGTGTTGTATGGTAGGCCTTGTCGGACACCCACCCTCTGGATGAGGTTGGGAAGGCCCAGTTGTTGGGACCTCATAGAGCCTAGCATGAGGCAGAGTTGGTCCGTACTATTAGACAAAGGATGTCAAAGGCATAAGACTGCCAGGAGTGTTATGCTGACCCGAGTCGGAGACTCTTAGAGTTCTCCATTTGCACCATGTATTTCTGCGAGTTTCACCCACGAAAGGGGTGAAGAGATTTGACCTCAGAGGTAAGCCAGCTCCGTGATACATTGGACCTTTCCAGATCTCGGAAAGGATTGGAGCAGTAGCTTACAGGTTGGCACTATCGCCGTCCTTGGCAGGTGTTCACGTCACGTATCTATGCTAAAGAGATACGTACCCGATCCGATACATGTGTTAATAGATAATCTCAGTTCCCTTCAGCCTGATGTCACCTATGAGGAAGTTCCGGTATGGATTTTAGACCGGAAAAAGCGTCAGTTGCGGAACAAGACTATTTGGCTGGTTAAGTCGGATGACAGTAACATTTGGACGAGAAAGTTACTCAGGAGCTCAAGGATACGATCCGAGCTCGATACCCCCATCTTTTCACTTGAGGTATGTGATTTGTTTACCGTTCAGCATTTATGCTTTATATCTGTTGTTGGTACTTGCTGATGGTAGATAATGAAATTTGGGGACCAAATTTTTATTAGTGGAGGAGAATGTAAAATACCCGAAAATAGGCGAATATTAATAAGGGAATTTTTCGGAAATTTTGGAAATTTTTCGGGAATTTTTCGGAGCTCGTATGGACGAGTTGACGGGGATAAAAATGGGGTCCGGAAAAGCCTGTTTAGACTATCCATTTAAGTGAGGAAAAGTTTATATATTTAATTCTTTTTCTATTTCCTTATTTTTTATTTCCCGTTTTCTTTATTTCCTCCGCTTCTTTCCCCGTGCACCCGACGCCGAACCCACGCGTGCCCGAAACCTTCTTCCCTTGCCCTAACCGGCGCCGACACCTCTCTTCTCCTATCTCTTCTTCTCCTCTGCCGACGTCGACCTCCTTCCCCTGTGCTCTAGCCGCCGGCGACGCACGGAGCAGCGCCGACAACCGATGCCTTTTCTGCCGCTGAGATAAGGAGCGCAACTTCTTTTCCTCCTTCCTCGCGTCGGCCACAGCCGACGCCGCCACCACCCACCCGATCGCCGGGCAACGATGCTGACAGCTAAGAAGTCACCGCCGGCCTCCCTTGTGATCTTGCGCCGCCGTTGCCACCCACAGCCGACTGGCACAGTGTGTCCACCGCGCCGAACCTAGTTCTTCCTCTCCTCTATGCGCTACCCTGAAACCCACCGCCAGCATCCAACGTACCTGACCGCAACCCTTAGTGCCCTAACTGCCACAGTCAGAGAGGTTCTGTGGGTTCTTCAGCAATGAGGAAGCTGTCGACACTGAGTTGAGGTAAGCTGCGGCTGAGAACAGATTTGGTAGGAAATGTAGTTTGCATTTTCTATATAGGTTTGTAGAAATTAGGTAATGGTTGGTTTGTAATCGTCACTGCTTGATCTGACCTTTTGATACCATCCAGTGATGATTTGTTGGTGGTGTTGTTGGTGGATCTAGGGGTGTTTCTTGCCGGCAGCACTCAAAGAAACGTCGTCACGGGTTTTGGATATTGAGCAAAGGTTTAGGGTTTTGAGCTTCGTGTAGATTGATTATGTTTATGCTGGGAATAGGTAGATTGGATTAGCTTTAGACTTTTAATCTAATGTTATGATTAGGGTTAAAGGAAATTAACCCTAGTTAATTGTTGGATTTAATTTAGGAAGGTTGAGATTTATGGTTTAGGATTTTTCCCTAAAATTGTTCTTAAGGATTTTTATTTAGCTATTCGTTTAATTTGTGCTAAATAAAAATGTATGTTTGATATCACAGGACTTTGACGCGAGACGAGTATCTCGACGTCGTATTCGGACCAGATTAGACATTCCTATTAGAGGCGGGTACTTTTGACTTATTGTCTTTGATATGCTTAGTAATGAAATTAACATGTTGCATTAATTGTGTTTCTTATTTGTTTCGGTTAATCACTGCCCAATACATGTTACCTGTTTGATTGGTTGTTTATTTGCATCTCGTATTGATCTTGTACCTGATTTTTCATGCTCGTGGGTAGTGATATAACCATGTTTCACATGTTCAGGACCTAGGTTTGATACCTTATTGATCAGTATATCTTGATATGATTTATTCACTATGGTGCCCATTGTTATATGTCCAGAGGTTGGTTTAGTATATTACCATGCTTAGTGACATGCACCATTTGCATGATCGCATGCTGTGCGATAGATTGCTCCATTATTGTTGAGGACATTGCTAGTTTCATCACTGTTCGGTGCTCCGTTGTGACGCTCATGGGTAGCGTGACACAGCGTGGTAGCACGTCAGTTTGGCTCTTCCGGTGCTCCGTTGGTCCGCTCATGGGTAGTGTGACGCAGCGTGTAGCACGTTAGAGATCCCTCCCCGTCATAGCGTACCGGGAGATGAGAGCATTGCGCTCCCCCATTTATGATTTGGGGTAGGAGTACGTGTGTACTCCGACAGCATCCCGTCCTCTCGGTCACTCATCAGGGGTAGTGATGCAGAGTGCACGGTTGTCACAGCTCTACCCACTCGGTCCCACTTTTGTTTTGAGTTGGCTGACTGGCGTCAGGGGTGACCATGACATTGGCATCATATGCATGATGCATTTATTGTTTGTGATTGTGTTTGCTGCATTTATATGCTGCATATTGTTTGGATACTATGTTTGACATGCATACAGGTCTTCTATACCTTTCAGACTGTTTGTCCTTATACCGGGTCCTGGTTAGTACAGATTCTCTCCTGTCTACTTCGGTTTGCATTTATCTTTATTTTTATCAGGAGACTATACACATGATTAGTGCTAGGTGTTATTTCTTTACTTTGCATATCAATTGTACCTGCTGAGTGTTGGACTCACCCCGCCTCCATTGTTGTTATATTTCAGGATGATGCTGTCAAGAGAGAGTTCTAGTTGCTGGTCCCTTGAAGACCCGAAGACTTACGGATCTACTGGTTTTGTTTGTTTCCTTTTTGACTATGTTATAGACTTGGTTTGTTTGGATACTTGGACTTTGTATGGATTTTGAGATGTTGATGGATTTTTGGTATGATTTGGATTTTATTCTACTACATGCCTGCCTGGACGGCAGAAGAGGTAAGTTCGTCGGATTTGAGCTTTACGAGTGTAGTTGAGTAGGGTGGATTTCGAGTCAGAGTACTATTGTTCGTGATTACTATTATTAACTGCGTGGTTGTGACAGCCAGAGGCTGAATATCTATATAAACTGCGTGGTGATTGTTTTTACTTATTGTTATTATTCCAGCCGCCTGTGGCTGAGGTATATGTGTTATGTAGAAGTTTCAGATTGTCCACCGTACAGGGGAGATGCTGCCGAAATTTTCTCGGATAGGGACTCCTCTGGGGCGTGACAGTCCTTCTCAAGGACGGAACGCAGGGAGAAAGAGTTTGTATTTGACGTCATGGTTATTTACAACAGAAAAATGCAGAAAAATAAATATCATATTCTATTAATCATCTAATTAGGCCTTTAATTAAATGATGCTCCCACAGAATTCTATAATTCATGTGGAACAAGATCCACATCATACTATGCCCTGATTTAGCTTTGGCTAAATCGCCCAAGACTTAGTATAATCGGTAGGTAACTAATTACCAATTACATCTCTATGCAACTCTTGTTTATAGGATCAAGATCCGCATTTATATTAAAACTCGAGTTAGCTTTGGCTAATACGCCCAAGAGTTAATATAAACGTGATTTTGTCCAATCTTCCAACCATAGAAAAATGCCTATAGTTAAACTCGATCCAATTGAGTTAACTAGTTATTCAATCTAATTGAGTTGTACTCACCCATGCGTTGATAGGCGGGACCAAAATTGTCCCTCCGTACCCTACCAAGATAATATGTGTTGCTCTGCTTTGGCAGATTCAACAACAACATGTGATCGAGGTAGTGATAGGTATCACGGCATGGTAGACATTACAAGTTGACGCGATTGAGATCTAATCTAATCGACGAGGTGTATCATATACGCGATTTAGATCTAATCGAATCGTTAGGGCGCATCATGTACGCGATTTAGATCTAATCTAATCGTTAAGGCGCTAATTAATTACTATTCTAGACTGCATCACATATACACACACAAGCAATTAATTAAATATTTTGTGATTAGTCATGGCCCAACTACGATCTTCTCAAGCCAATGAGAAGATCAGGATGGTCAACCTAAGGTTAACAACTTCTCAAGCTCCTTCCTTTGACCACCTTGTGTTGCTCGCGCCCTCCTCGTAACTCCGTCTCGAGTGGACCTTCCACCGCTCCAATTTGTACATTACAAAGTTGAAACTCGAGTTACATTCGAGTCTAAACTATTTACAACAGGAATATAAAAATAGGAAAGGCACGACGCGCAGGTCGCGTATCATATACAACACGCACATCACAGAAAATGGCACGCAGGCCATAATATGAATTACAACACAAATTTCCAATCTAATTGGGTCTTTTGGGCCATGACCATCACAAAATAATACATAATTCTAAATTATGTAATTTCTATAAATTTCTGTAATTTTTCTTACAATTTTTACAATTTTATGAGTAAAAATTCTCGGTGGTCCCGTTTAGCGATTTTCGGGCGTAATCGCGGAACGAAGCCCCTTGCGGGGTCAGGGGTAGCACCCCTACCCGCGATATAACCATCGCGAGTGTTCCTAAGTGATCCTACAGCGCCTTAGCCCGCTGTCCCAAAACGATTTGGGGCGAAACCTAGCCGTTTCGGAAATATTTTCTCGGTAGTCGAAGCCTACAAGTGTCTAAACACTTGTGCTTCGCTTCTATGAGAAAATTACCCATAAAATCTATAAAAATCATTAAAAACACAAAAATTTACAGATCTGTAGAATTTCATAAAATTCAAAATAAAACTCGTACGCGCTTCGCACGTGGCTATGATACCACTGTTGGGTTTTTCGAGCCGTAAAAGCCGCTTTTTGCGTTGCGGAAACCCCGAAACCCCGCCACCGGATCCATGCGAAGAAATAAAATTTCGTAAAAACTATCACGTATGACTTTTCTAACCTAGATCTACTTTAGATCTACAAGATAAGAATTTACCCTTGATGCGAAGCCCTTCGCTTAATCCCGCTCGTCCAAGGTTCGCCGGATCTCGAGAGTATCAAAGTAGATACTCCTCTATGTGTATGCGCACAAGCAAGAGATGGAGAAGAAATCTTGAGTGTGCTAGCACTCCAAGAAGTCTCAGCCAAAGAGGAGGAGAGGGATAGAAGAAACCTAGAGAGGAAGAAGAAGAAATGAATGAGAATGAATTCTCACCTTGTGTAACTCCCAAGTGGTCGGCCACTTTAGGCTTATAAACTCCCATGGAATATCAAGAGTCAAGTCTCTTGATCTCCTCCATGAGATGGCATTTGGTCAAGTCAAACTTGACCAAATGAAGAAGCCTTGATGATGAGGCATTGGTCA
This sequence comes from Zingiber officinale, assembly GCF_018446385.1. Classification (NCBI taxonomy): domain Eukaryota; kingdom Viridiplantae; phylum Streptophyta; class Magnoliopsida; order Zingiberales; family Zingiberaceae; genus Zingiber; species Zingiber officinale. The sequence goes on along the minus strand of NW_024589924.1, from coordinate 6,008 downwards.
AGTCAAAGTCAAGTCAAAACTTGACTCTTTCTCTTCCTACTTAAGTCAAGTCAAACTTGACCACTTCTCTTCCTCGGTTGATCTAATCTAACCATTGGGTCAAGTCAATTTTAATTTAATGAATCGCTATTCATTGAATTAAATTGACTCAATGAGTCTAAGTCCAAATTAGACTCATCTAACACATGAACCAAATTGAGTCCATGATGCGAACCTCGACGAACAATGTCGCGAGACCCAGCAACAATAAGATTGGAACTCAGTTCCGGGATCGTCCAAAGGAGGTTTCGGAGGGATGGAGTATTGACCCGTTGATTATAGAGAATCAAGAACCAATATTATGAGAACAATGGAGAATATCGACCCAATGATTATAACAAAACCAAGAACCGATATTATAAAAGTGCTGAGAATTACAAGTGCTCACCCGTAATCCCTGCAGAGTTGCTGAAGAACAACAAGGAGGAAAACTCTCTCAAAATATAATGTTTTCTACCCTCTTTGATATCTACTCAAGACATTATATAGAACTGAAAATGGTAGTTTTCAAGGCATGGAAAGAGAAGATAATGAATGCAGGTCTTCATGCACACTCCCTTTCCAACAAATAGTAGTTTCCAATGTATGGTAAGAGAAGATGATGAATGCAAGTCTTTATGCACACTCCCTCTAGCTGTCCTCCAACTTGGGAATTCGTCCAAAATGTAGGTGGCATTAAATGGCACACCAATTCCAACCAGAATGGTGTGTTTTCCCACCATTCTAGTATGGTATTTGGCTAGGAACATGTTGCATCATGATATTCCATTCTTCCGCAGCTAATTGTCCCATTTTAGGGTCGACTTGTATGAAGTTGATCATTCGGCATGGCATCGACTGTAACTTCATAGCCTGCCCTTCCAAGATACAAGATGTCAATTCTTGTACAGCATGTTGAACTTGCTTGACCTCTGTTTTCATTATCAGATCAGCTAGCATGTGCAAGTCCTCTTCATGCTCCTCGTGGTTCGGGACGTACATCTCGACTTGCAGTCTTGTCTCATTGGCTTGGAGCTTATCCGGAGTTGTATCATCCCCTCCTTCCTCAAAAGGATTCGTCCTCGAATCTGAAACAACAAAAGGGGAAAGATCAGAAACATTAAAGGTTGAACTCACTTGGTACTCACCTGGAAGATCGAACTTGTATGCATTGTCGTTGATTTTCTCCAGTACTTGAAATGGTCCATCACCACGTGGGTTCAGCTTGGATTGCCTTCGTTTCGGAAATCGCTCCTTTCGAAAATGAAGCCAGACCCAATCTCCAGGTTGAAAAGTAATCGGCTTTCGTCCCTTGTTGGCACCGGTTGCAATTTGCTCATTCCTCCTCAACATGTGTTGCCTTGCCTTGCCATGGATCCTTTTCACCAAATCAGCCTTCGCTTGACCTTCAAGGCTAGCAATCTCATCCACAGGTAATGGAATTAAATCTAATGGAGTTAATGGATTAAAACCATAGACAATCTCGAAAGGTGAATACTTAGTAGAAAAATGCGTAACCCTATTGTATGCAAATTCAATGAATGGTATGCAATCTTCCCATGCTTTCAAATTCTTCCCAATGGCAGATCGCAACAAATTTCCCAAGGTTTGATTAACGACCTCGGTTTGCCCATCAGTCTGTGGGTGTCAAGTGGTAGAGAATAACAACTTTGTCCCAAGTTTTCCCCACAAGACTCGCCAAAAATGGCTTAGGAACTTCACATCTCAATCACTAACAATTGTTCGAGGGACCCCATGCAAACGGACCACCTCCCTAAAAAATAAATTTGCCACATGTGTAGCATCATCAGTTTTATGGCAAGGGATAAAGTGTGCCATCTTTGAAAATCGGTCCACAACCACAAGAATACTATCTCGGCCATTCCTAGCCCTAGGCAAACCTAACACAAAATCCATTGACACATCAGTCCAAGGGTGGCTAGGCACAGGCAAAGACATATAAAGTCCATGTGGTTGCACCTTAGACTTCGCTTTCTTACATGCAAGGCACCTAATGCAAATCCATTCAACATCTCTTTTCATATGAGGCCAGAAGAAATGTTCTTTCAAAATGTCCAAGGTTTTCACAGCTCCAAAATGCCCCATTAATCCACCCCCATGTGACTCCCTAACATGCAACTCACGCAAAGAACTTTGGGGAATGCAAAGTCTATTTTCTCGAAACAAGTAACCATCATGCATATAGAACTTATCAAATGCACCCTTTTCGCATGCTTTAAAGATATCAGCAAAGTCAGCATCATTCACATACAATTCCTTCAGGTGCTCAAATCCAAGAAACTTTGACCCTAAGGTAGAGATAAGGGTGTACCTGCTTGACAAAGCATCTGCTACCACATTCTCTTTTCCTTGCTTGTATTGGATCACATAAGGAAACATTTCAATGAATTCAATCCAACGAGCATGTCTACGATTCAATTTACCTTGGCCTTTCAAATGCTTCAGTGACTCATGGTCCGTGTGAATAATGAACTCCTTGGACCACAAGTAATGTTGTCATGTCTCCAAAGCTCGCACCAATGCATAGAGCTCCTTGTCATATGTTGAGTAGTTCAACGCTGCACCATTGAGCTTCTCACTGAAGTAGGCAATTGGCCTCTTTTCTTGCATAAGAACAACACCTATACCAATACCAGAAGCATAACATTCGATTTCAAAAACCTTAGAAAAATCTGGTAGAAGTAGTAAAGGAGCAGACATTCGCATACATCTTAACTTTGAATCTTTTACCATTATCAAAACTCAGGTTCGATCGTCGGATGCTTCCCGCACCAACAATCTCCCCCTTTTTTATTATGGCAACCGAAATTCAAAGTTAAGTAAAACAAGTGCATAATATACTTAAAAAAGTATAAGTGAGCAAGCTTAAGTAAATAAAAACCAAATACAAGCATAACTTAAGCTAACACTTAACTCCCCCTTAATACAAGGCTTCCTTTTTGTATTCCTTTCCTTTTTGATTTTTACTTGTGAATTTCCTACTAAATCTTAAGCTCCCCCTTAATACAAGGCTTCCTTTTTGAATTTTCACTTTGAAATTTTTTACTTTTTACTTGTGAATTTCTTTCCTACTCTCCCCCTTTGCCATTTATCAAAAAAAAATCTTTTGAAAGCAAGTTATAAGTTTAAAACAAAACTGATTTATGCTTTTGAGAAGGAGATAGGTGCTAAGTTGACTCCTAAAATTAAAAAAAACTTTGCAAAACTATAATTTTTAGTACTTTTAGTGAAGTGAAGAATTAATCTGGAGGAACTTGGAAAACATATCTTAGCAAGAATTTATAATTCGGGATTCAAGGTTGGCTAAGTTTGAAGAAAAAATTTGAAAGTTATCAGATAACTCACTTAGCTTAGCCTTTTGCAAACATTTAACTTTTGAAAGTACAAGTGAATTAATTTTGAATAAAATAATACTTTGTTGGAAGCATGAGGAGTAAGTAACAAACAATTGGTTTTGATCAGAGCCCTAAAGTACAAGCATGCTTAATATTCTGTTCCTTCACCAACTGTCTAACCTTTAGCTACTGAGATTGCCTAGAGGGCGCACTTTTCACTTGGTTAGTCAAGTTAAGTTTTTAGTCCAATCGACTAAGGCGGGAGAACGACTTGATTCTTTGTTAATAAAGGTATTCTTGAGACTCGTAGCTGAGTGCAGTAAAGCATTCTTGAGTCCAGGTGTACTCTCCATCTCACACCATTCTATGTTTGAGAACACAAGCAAGGTATACCTAGGTGTTTATGAGATGCTCTGGTTTAAATCTAGGGGTGATTTCTAGTATAGAACCTAAGCTAATTCCATATTTTGAAAAACTAGTAGATTGGAATTTTTAAAACAATATTTTCCTAAAATTTTAAAACTTGTTATTTTGAAAACAAGTAGAGCAGTTTGAGTTCAATACCTACCTTTACCGAACACATTATTTGTCTTCTAAGTGAGCTGAACTCAAGTTCAGGTAAGGACTTCCCTGAAGATGTCGTAGGTTTGATTTTGACTCAACATAGTTGAGTTCATGTCATGCCCCAAATATATGATCCCTTACAAAATGGTGCTTCACTTCTATATGTTTAGTCCTTGAGTGATGAATTGGGTTTTTTTGTTAGATTTATTGAGCTTATATTATCAATTGAGATTTTAGTTTTATGATACTCCAGTTGATAGTCTTTAAGGGTATGCATCATCCACAACAACTGAGATGTGCATTCACCTAAGGCTATATATTCAGCTTCAGTGGTAGATAAAGCAACACAGTGTTGCTTTCTACTTGACCAACTTACTAGGCATTGTCCTAGAAATTGACAGCTACCACTTGTGCTTTTTCTATCTAGCTTGCATCCGTCATAGTCTGAGTCAGAGTAGCCAGTTAGGTCAAGGGTGTCAGATATAGGGTACCATAGTCCTACATTTATGGTTCCCTTAACATACCTAAGGATTCTTTTGACAAGGGTTAAGTGAGACTCTTTTGCACAAGATTGGTATCGTGCACACATACCTACTGCAAAAATAATGTTTGGTCGACTTGCAGTTAGGTACAGTAGACTTCCTATCCCACTCCTATAGTATTTCAAGTCTACTGATTTACTTTCTAAGTCTGAGTCAATTTTAGCATTTGTAGTCATTGTTGTATTGATTATTTTTGAGTTTTCCATGCCAAATTTTCTAATTAATTCCTTAGCATATTTAGTTTGATAAATGTAAATTCCATCTTTAGTTTGCTTAATCTGTAAACCTAAGAAGAAATTAAGTTCTCCTACCAGACTCATTTCGAATTCATTTTCCATAAGTTTGGTGAATTCTTTTAGAAACTTAGAGTTTGTGGAACCGAAAATAATATCGTCAACGTAAATTTGGGCTATAAAAATGTCATTTTCTAAGGTTTTTACAAACAGGGTTGGGTCTATTTGACCTTGGTTAAATCCTTTTGATATTAAGTAATTGGACAGACGTTCATACCAAGCTCTAGGTGCTTGTTTTAGTCCGTATAGGACCTTTTTTAATTTAAAGACATAATTTGGTTGTTCTAAGTCCTCAAATCCTGGGGGTTGACCTACATATACTTCTTCTTTGATAAATCCGTTTAAAAATGCAAATTTTACGTCCATTTAAAATAGCTTGAATCCTTTGTGTGCTGCATAGGCTAGCAACATCCTAATGGATTCAAGTCTTGCTACTGGGGCATAGGTCTCGTCATAGTCTAACCCTTCTACTTGACTGAATCCTTTAGCTACTAACCTAGCTTTGTTTCTAACTATTTCACCTTGATCATTTAATTTATTTCTAAAAACCCATTTAATGTCAATTATGGATTTATTAATGGGTTTAGGCACTAATTCCCAGACCTGATTTCTTTCAAATTGGGCCAATTCTTCTTGCATTGCTAGAGTCCAATCTGGGTATGGTAGGGCTTCTTCTATGGTTTTGGGTTTGATTTTTGAAATCAAGGCTATTTGGCTCTGGTTTCTATACGATGATCTGGTTCTGACTCCTACAGTTGGGTCACCCAAAATTTGGTCAGATGGGTGGTTTGTGCTTGTTCTAGTTGGTCGTATACCATTTGAGTTAGTGATTTATTCTTCAGATTCAATAGGTTCAGGTTGAATTTCGTCATCTTCTCTGTTTATTGGGTTAATGTTTTCTGTATTTTCATTTTCATTTATTGTGTTGGGTAACTTATTTTCTTCATCAAATATTATATTTATTGTTTCTTCTACTTTTAGGGTATTTTTGTTATATACTCTATATGCTCTACTGGTTGTTGAATACCCTAAAAATATTCCCAGGGTTGTTTTTGATGTAAATTTCCCTAAGTAGTCTTTAGTGTTCAAGATGAAGACTTTACACCCAAATACTTTTAAGTAGTTTAAGTTGGAAATTTTATTATAATAAATTTCATAGGGTGTTTTATTTTGAAATTTGTTAATTAAAATCCTATTTTGAATGTAACAAGCTGTACTAACTGCTTCAGCCCAGA